>NC_134709.1:76465955-76765955 GCF_043290135.1 Rhipicephalus microplus | reverse complement strand
AGGAACGCTGTCTCTTCATCAAAAGCAGCAGCCGACTCTATTGGTGATCGAGATAGGCAGTCGGCGTCCGTGTGTCGTTTTCCCGACTTATACACCATCGTTATATCAAACTCCTGCAGTCTAAGGCTCCAGCGTGCCAATCGCCCGGAAGGATCTTTCAGACTTGTTAACCAACACAACGAATGGTGGTCACTGATAACCTTGAATGGGCGGCCGTACAGGTATGCGCGAAATTTCATAACTGCCCACACCACGGCGAGGCATTCCTTTTCAGTGGTCGAGTAATTTGCTTCTGTGCGTGATAGAGTTCTGCTTGCGTAAGCGATCACTCTTTCCTCGTCATCCTGGCGCTGTACAAGCACAGCTCCGAGGCCAACATTGCTGGCGTCAGTATGGAGCACTGTAGGGGCTGTGTCATCAAAATGGGCAAGCACGGGGGTCGTCTGTAGACGTTGCCGCAAGTCATTGAAAGCATCTTCCTGTTCGCCGCCCCAAACAAATGCAACGTCATCCCTCGTGAGACGAGTTAAAGGTGACGCAATGCGCGCAAAATCTGGAATAAATCACCGATAATATGCACAGAGACCCAGAAAACGCCTCACTGCCTTTTTATCTGATGGTGTTGGAAACTGTGCGACGGCGGCAACTTTTTCGGGGTCTGGACGAACTCCTGCGTAACTGACGACGTGGCCAAGAAACTGCAGTTCCTCAAAGCAGAAGTGACATTTCTCCGGCTTGAGCATCAGGCCTGCAGCCCGTATGGCCTCCAAGACCATTTGCAATCGTTCAAGGTGTTCGTCAAACGTTGTAGAAAACACAATGACGTCGTCAAGGTATACTGGGCAGGTTCTCCATTTAAGGCCAGAGAGAACGGTATCCATGAGACGCTGGAAAGTAGCAGGAGCGGAGCACAAGCCCAATGGTAAAACCTTAAATTCGTACAGTTGTCTGGCGTCACGAAAGCGGTTTTTTCACGATCCCTGGGGTCTACTTCAATTTGCCAATATCCGCTCTTTAAGTCCATGGAAGAGAAGTAACGTGCGTTTCGAAGCCTATCAATCAAATCATCTATGCGGGGAAGCGGATACACGTCCTTTTTTGTAACCTGATTTAGCTTTCGATAGTCCACACAGAAACGCAGGCTGCCGTCCTTCTTTTTCACTAGAACAACAGGTGATGCCCAGGGGATTTTTGACGGCTGAATGACGTCGTCTTCAAGCATTTTTGTTACCTGCTGTTCTATTGCTTCTCGCTCTTTTGAAGCCACACGGTACGGATTTTGATAGATGGGTCTAGCCGTGTCTTCTCTGATTATTCGGTGCTTGGTCAAGGACGTCCGGCCAACTCTCGAGGTCGACGCAAAACAGTCGTGGAACTCGTCTAGCAGCACAAGCAGGCGTTCCCGCTGTTGCTGAGTTAAAGTAGGACTGACGTCAAGGTTAGGTGCTAGGTCACGTGGGTCTTGTGCAGGTGTTGCTTCGTGTGCTGAAAAGCAGTCATGAACATCTGTGATCTCGTCGAAATGTGCCAACGTTGTGCCTTTTGGAAGGTGCCGTCGCTCGGAAGTGAAATTGGTCAACAGCAAGTTCGTTCGGCCGTCGGTGACATTGACTATTCCTCGTGCTACGGAAATCCCGTGTGTGAAAAGCAGCGAGGTTAGTTGGTCGGCGACTCCTTCACCGTCGAACGGTATGTCACATGCTACTGAGACGAGGATACATGATCGAGGCGGCACGACAATATTGTGGTCTTTGAGACGAAAGGATTTGTGCTCTGTTGATGTAGGATCAGTCAGACGAGCACTCTCGTAAAATGAAACCACGCGGTCCGGGATGGTGATTATTGCGCCATGCTCCCTGAGAAAGTCCATTCCTATAATTAAATCTTTGCAGCAGTCTGGGAGAACAATGAAAGTCGTGACGAAAGAAGAATCTTCTATGCTGATTCTTGCTGTGCATCTTTCAGTAGGGAGCAGCAATTGACCACCCGCTGTTATTATATTTGGTCCTGTCCATGGCGTTCTTATCTTCTAAGATGATCAGCCAGCTTGCGACTTATTATGGAAAAATCAGCACCCGTATCGACTAAGGCCGTCACTTGCTCTCCGTCAATAATTACATTGAGGTCGGCGCTCACCATTTCGTCGTTGTTATTATTCGTCGGCATCAAGTCGTTCTGTCGCGGCAGTACTGGAGACTTTTTATCGTCTTGTGGTCGGGCTGCGACCTTACCCCGAGAGGTCGCCGCCTTTAGTTTCCCCGGTAAGGGCTGGGCGACCTTGTTCCCCGAAGGTCAGCAAAAGTACGTTGATTCGGTGACGATGTCTGAGCAGGGGATGGAAAGCGTGACCTGTGTGCGGAATTGGGCTGGCGATGAGGAGGCGACTCGTGATAGGGAGACCGCGTTGTTGAAGGTCCTCGAAAACCAGGGTCGTCATGGCGAACAATGTAGTCGTCATTGGCACGGCGACCGTCGTACCTTGGCCGAGACGGGTGAAGCGATGTGTCGCGGTACCAACAATAGCGAGCTATATGGCCGGCACCACCACAGTTGAAGCAGAGAGGGCGCCGATCGACGGTGCGCCAAGCGTCCGTTCTGTGAAATTGTGGGCGTCTCATGTCCTCTCGTGGTGGTGAGTAAGGCGCGGCAAGTGGTGGCTGGTGGCATGGAGACATCGGAGACATGGGCTGACGTCTGCAAGCCTCCTGCAATGGTTGCGACGAAGGTGCGGCTGTAGGTGGCTGGTAGTATGATGTAATGGGCGGGACGGGTGGTGGTCGGCGGACAGCGTCGGCGTAACTCAGTTGACGCTGATCGCGATCGAGATCAGCTGCTAAAAAAGCGTGCCTAAGTTCGTCACGAACGACTGCGGCAACGGCGGTAACTGGTGTATCCACTGGAGGAGTCCAAAGCTTCTGCATTTCTTCGCGGACAATATCTCTGATAAGGTCACGTAGAGAGCCCTGATTGTCCAGAGTCACTGAAGCGGCGTTGATTGGGGTGGTAGTGGACGAGCGATCATATTGCCTCGATCTTTGGTGCAGAGCACGCTGAATGGCAGTGGCTTCTCTTATAAAATCGGCCACGGTAGTTGGGGCATTGCGCACAAGTCCAGCGAACAGTTGTTCTTTCACGCCACGCATAAGGTAGCGCAACTTCTTCTCCTCGGACATGTTGGGATCAGCTCGACGACAGAGGCGCGTCACGTCTTCAGCAAACATTGCCACGGTTTCGTTAGGTTTTTGAAGCCTTAATTCGAGCAACTGCTGAGCCCGCTCTCGACGGTCCACGCTAGCAAAGGTGTCAATCAGCTGCTGGCGAAAGTCATCCCATGTGGATATACGGCCTTCTCGATTCTCAAGCCACGTGTGAGCGCCGTCATCGAGAGTGAAATACGTGCGGGCGAGCGTCTGTTGAGCATTCCACTGGTTGATGTCGGCAACGCGTTCATAATATTCAAGCCAATCTTCAACATCTTCGTGTGGGGCACCACTGAAGCGATCAGGCACAAGTGGCTGAAGAAGTGTTACCTGGGCTGGATTGGAAACGGGGCTGCCTTGTATCCCTTGGACCAACTGTGGCTGGCTAGCGGAGGCCATTGGTAGAGGTACGTAATGTCTGGTAGAATGTTCGTCGAAGGAGGTCAGCTCAGGAGATAGGCCTAGCAACCGCCGACTGAAGCGGTGCACTGGTGTCGTAACAGGTGGCTGCGTGTCGGGACATGATGAACGGCTCCCAGATGGGGTGTTGAGCATCGGCAGGCTCGATACCCAGTACCTCCACCAGTGTCGCGGTTCAACGTAAGCAGTGCACCGAGACGTTGAGTCCGAGAACCGACGGCGTATGTTTTTTATGTAGGAGCCAAGAGCAGGCGAGCCAAACAAAAGCACGTCGTCTTCTTCAGTCCCCCTTTTCACGAGGCTGTTGGCGCGCACATCGTCTTCGTTCTTTGTTTCGGGCGCAGCAATATATACAATGACGCAGAAGTGATATTGTCAACAAAATTTCGGGCTGTCACATTAAGTGATGCTGGCAGGAGAGCTCACGTACAATTACACAAGTACTTAGAAGCAGACTATCCAAACTATTCAATGAATGTATTTGCAAACAACAACTTGAGAATGTGTGGTGGGGGAAAATGCTGCGAGATTTACTGTTTATCTTCGCGATCACGTATTATGCCAATTCTTTATGCAGCTTAAATGACAGGTTGGTCATACCCTCTACTCCGCACTCATATAAAGAAACAATTATGCTGTTTGTTTTTGCACGCGAAACACGTTGTGCTGCTAGTCGGCGATGCACAGTTTTTATCACGCATCAAGTATCGCGTGTGTCTCCAAATAAATTTCAGGCACCCATCCTGTCGACTCTTTCGGTGTGTGCAAAAATTATCCCTCCAAATAGTTCACGAACAAAACTGTCATTTTGTCATTGGGTTCTATTATTTGTTTAGAATTAAATTTTTGGTCGAACGTTTGACCTTTTTTTACTCCGCGATTGTTGCACATTCGTGTAACTGTCACTGATTAACTTTTGCAGATTATTAGGTACAATAACATAAGCCCTTAAATTCTCCTTCGACACAAAAAAACAAGAAAAGACTCCATAATTTTTCGAAATTTGTATTTCTGTTCATCGTCAAGTAGAGGCATCATGTGTATTTAGGTTTTGCGGTAATGATTTACTCTCTAGGTGAGGATCTTTGCGTCACAATTGGTAGAAAGCAGGCTAGCGCGAAAAGGGGTCGTGTAGTTGTATGAGTAAACACCGTATGTGTTCTCCGGAAACAACCAAAAAGACCATACAAAGGCACCGTGTCATGACGGAGAGAGAGAACGCACACATGAATAGAGAACACGCGCTTATCAGCCCGAGTACAGCGAGAGCAGAAGAAACATGCTTCTAACACAGATACGGGCAAGTACATCAATTAAATGGTTTCTGGGCGTTGTTTCGTGAGATGAAGATATCGCATAGAGAAGCACGCAGAAGGCTCTATGACACAATGCCTGCGTGATCGCTGCGAGCACGTAATAACGTTTTATAATTAAAAAGTGGGGGCACCATTTACTACGGGTTTCTATGCATTCCTTGGATGAAAAAAGGGACGCATGCTGGGTGGTTTGTAATCCTTAGTACGCGCTTGTGACACATTCACAGATGTGTGTAGTATGGGATTGTTCCAGCATAAGTTACTATTAAATTATGAATCTTTTATTTTGATGCTGTGCGTAATTTGAGCTACATTTGTTGTACCGCCTAGGCTCGTATTTTCAAAATTTTATGTGAAAGGGAAACTTCCGTTTTCTGTCCTGTTATAACTGTTTTGCTGAGGAGAGGTTGAGGTCGATATCGCTGCTCCGTATCAATTAGTTCTGCAGTGAAAAAAAGTAAAAGAATACTACTGAACTCTCCTGTTTCGAGAACAATTCACCCAAAGTACTTATGTCACTTCATTAAGCGTACTACTCTTATGATGCTCTCTGTAAAAACTAAATTTAACTTTTTTCATGAAGTCGAATTCACGCTCGCTTTGCAGTGCGCCGTAAGTATGAAGTGGTCGCAACATAAGGGCACCTAGAGTGTTCTAGAAACCTGAAAAAGACAAGCAGTTTCGCTATAACTCGAAGAAATTGGTGTTAGTATTGTATATAGGTTCATGATCTTTAATACTAGTTTGTCCAGATTCAACATGGAGAGGAGAGGGTGCTGAAGACATCACAAGTACTTATCCAGTGCATCATTGTTCTTTGTGTCTTTTTCTTTCAATCCACGCTGTTTCCAGGCAATACCAAGCTCCAATATTGTATTGTAATTCACGGCAGTGAACTTGAACCTGTTCATTGAGACTAACGAGTTGACATAAAGTCTGATATGTCCTTATTTTTGAAATTCAGGAGGTCGGGTGGCATGAAATATTTTTAAAAAGGAGTATGCGGAAGGTACGATACTCGAACGCGTGTGATGTTCCACTACAACGTAATGAGCTTTCGAGGGCAGGCAAGGGTCAAACTGCGAAGGTGAACCCCTTTTCGTGGCATTAATGGCAGAGGTATGTCAGCAACAGCCACTCGACATACGTAGAGACCTACATTAGACGTAGCAGCCGTGGTTCGATATATTGATTATTTGATAAGCCCACAGGCCCTCGAGCTCTCGAATACCCATTGTGAAACGGCTCGTTCTCGCTGTTGCAAAGAATGCACCCTGTATTGAATATAACGACCACCATCTCTCCCGGCTCATGTCAGACTTAGCCGCTTAAGCGAACATTTCTGGTGGCGCCTTTCTCTCGGTATTGTTTGAGGCCGTTCACTGCACAGTCTTACCACATATTCAATGTGTTAATGGCTAAAAGTTTTATTCCCAGCGATCAAACAAAAGAAAAACGACGTGGTTTTCGCGCGCCAGAAAGACATTCACAGTTGATGAAATTTGGGCAAAATTCGGACAGATCTTCGTAACCAAGGTTAATGTGTCCACCGCTTGTCTTTGGAATATATATAAGTGATTGTTACTTTTCTAGCATACAGTGCAAGTTCATGAGCAACCACGATGATATATTGAGCGATTTCTGGATAGTTTGAATGCTTAAAAATACCGTTTTATTCCTATGAATGTCAACCCCGTCTTTGGAGGAAAATGTCATTTACAAGAGTGGAACTATAATTCTTTAGTCGCTGATGAGATCGGCTGTCGTGCTTCGGTCGTGAAATTCTTCATTTATAGCGTGCTATAGAACAAATGATCTTGTTCCGGTCGTATGGGCGGCGGATGTGCCTTAAGAGGGGCTGATTCATCTATGGAGAAAAATCCGCCAAAGCTAGCGCAGAACGCTTGGCTGCCCCCTTTAGAGTCATCTTGAACAGTGTTTGGATATTGGAGAGTTCACAAGCAGGCGTTGCAAACAAACAAAAGAATAAACAAACAAAGAAAAGAACTGTTGACCTGAAGTTCAGACGGAAACGTCTGTTCCGCACCATTGCTAGCGACACACTCCTACTGAAATATGTTTCTTCATTTCCTTGCAGTCTCGCTGCGTAAATCTCTCGAAAGTGCGTTCATGCCCAGATGGCATGATGCATCGAATTATCAGACAGTGGGGCGCTTTAAAGTTGCGCATTCGAGCTCTAGTGACTTCTCTATCACATACTTCTGCGATTAACAGCACTATAGCAAAGCCATTTTGCAAGAAAAACCTTGCGAAGTTGTATTTTAGTTTTTGAGTTCTACGTAGCCGTTTGTGTCACTCCGAATCTTGCGGGAGTATACTTGGTGCACGAATGGCACAAATGAGGACGTTCCCGTACATACCGCATCATCGATTCTTCCTTTTTTCACGCTGTATGTATGAATGTAAGGCACATATTACGCCTGAAAAGTGCATTCACGGTTGCCATAAAGCTTCAGCATGTGATTGCGACCAATTAAAGGAAAAACCACAGCATCTCAATTGAGTGCATGGTGATGAGTGGGATTAAGCAACCGTCTGTCCATGTGCGCTGCCGTCCATCCGTTTGTTCTTGCAGCCGTCTGTCTATGCGTCCATCTGTGCGATTGCCCGTGCGTTTGTCCATTCATGCGTCTATCCGTCCATCTGTGCATCTGTTTCTCTCCGTATGTGCGTATGTCCATCCGACCGTCCATCTAGTGAACACTCCAAGGGCCGCCACCTCCCATTTTTTCCAAAATATTGCTATCATATAGAAGTACTGACATTCAGCGGAAATTTCAAGAACTAAACAAAAGGTGGCGCGGTCAGACTGGAGGAGCGGCACGCGCGCACTCTCTTACGGCCTGCGCTTCGTGTCTAGTTCCCACCTTTCACCGCCGCTAGTTCGTGGCACTGTGGACCAACCCTCGCTAAACCTTGCTAAAACCAAGGAGGTTACGCCCAGCGAGCTCAAACTGGCAACCCTTCTGGTCTGATAGTGCTCCAAGTGCGTCCTTCTGATACTAGTTTTTTTTACTAAGCATCAAATTCAAGGCTAATTTTATTTCAGATTAGGTCACCGATACTTGTCTCTGTAGGGTATTTATTCAGAAACAGCTATATTTTTATATTTATGATCAACGTGCATGGCTTTGCTCCTCAATTAAAATGAGCGCGCGCGTGCCACTCCTTCAGTCCAGCTTTGGAGGTGGATATATGTACTACTATGGCGCACTACTACTACTACTACTGCTATTACTACTGCTACTACTACTACATAAAACGCGGACGCACTTGAACCGCAGGTTAAGGAGCTCCACCCCCAGAGATCACAGAATATCCATGGACTGCATGATGATGAGTGGGGTGAAGCATCCTTCAGTCCATCCGCGCTTCCGTCCATCGTTGCGCCTTTCTGTGTGACCATCTGTCCATCCATGCGTGACTCCATCCATCCATGCGTCTGTCCTTCTATCCATGCATTTGTCTCTGCGTCTGTCTGTCTGCCTGTGCATCCATGCGTCCATCCATGCGTCCCTCCGTGCGTACTTCCGGGCGTCCGTCCATCTGCGCGTCCTTCCTGTATCCATCCGTGCGCCTGTCCCTACGTCCATCCGTCCGTCCGTGCTACCGTTCATCTGTTCATGCGTCTGCCTGTCTGTCTGTCTGTCCATCCGTCTATCCGGGCCTCTGCCCATCCGTCCGTTCATCTTGTGAATACTGCAAGTAATGTCATCTAGCATCTTTTAATCATATATTCATCATATAGTAGTACCATCATCCAGCGGCTATTCCAAGGACTAAACGAGAGGTGGCTACTACGATGACACAAGACGTGTGACCTACGCCGTAAGGAGCTTCGCCCCTAAAAAGGCTGATCACGAACCCAAGTGGTCGTTGGAAGCCTTGCAGTCCGGCCGGGTGGCTATCTCGGTGGCGACTGACGTGACAGCCAGAAACGTGTACTCGACCAACGTGCGCTTCGTCATCAGCTACGACTACACGAGCAATCGTGGTGCATACTTGCGCCGTTTGAAGCATGCGAGTCGGTCCGACGTGATGGATAGGAATACACCTTCCTCAATCCGGATGCCTACGTCTATGCCAGGGAGATCAGGTTCTTCCAGCTGACCAACTGGGCCTCAACACCACAGCGGCGCAAGGTTGCGAATATGAAATTATGAAAGTAGGTCATTGACTTTTGTCTTCAGCTTTCGCTACGGTGCGAGGAGCGTGGAGTTGCGTTCCGAAATGCGTACAGTATTATCGCACCGGAATTATCGATGACGGTGTAATAACGTCGGTACCATCACAACGGAAGTGAGACACTTCTCGGCCCTTTCACAGCAAACTTGCGATGTCGACTCTTGAAGTAGCTAATGGTATCTACAGAAAATAAATCTAAATTATGCAGGAAGGCCTTCCTCTAATACGTTATTATTCGAACGAAGCATGTCCAATTGGGGGCTTTTATTACGTAGCATGTCGTGTGCGTATAAATCATGCGCTTTTGAAAACAACTTTTAGCTTACACACGTTTTACTAACGTATGTCCATCGTCATTTTTAACGCACTCAAACTTAACGCGTTTGAAACTCGGGGGGCGCATGTACCAGAGAAATCGGTCAAGCTCTGCTGCTTACCACTGGTCTAGTTTAATTGGAGGAAAAACACTGGCGGCAGACGGCAATTAATTTACCTTACTGACATTAACCAATTATTGAGAAACTCTGCAAAAAACCGTCAAACTCTATGCAGCGGTAGACACCGGAATCGAACTTTTTATGTTTGCTGGTTTACCTACTGTACGCAGTGTTTCTGCGGTTCTCCTAGCTATAGTATTCTCCGTTCAGGGGAATTTTTAAGCTCACACTCATGCTACAATACAACTCATTAGTGACGGATATCCATCAGGATATCTGGAACTCCACCTGTGTTTTAGCTAGGAGCACATCGATGGGATAGCATAGCAGCGCGCGTTCGATAGTGGAAGGGAGGTGGAATCCGAATGAAACCAGTGGAGTTCATCCGCCCGTGTACCTAAGCACGGTCAGTCGCACAATTTATGTCCTGGTGCAAGAAGAAGTGCTTGTGTCCTTTTCTTTATCTAGGTTGCCCCAAGCTCTCAGTTTAGAGCCTGATGCTCTTGTTTCTCCGCAGTTACCTTTTTCGAAGTACTTTGTGGCTCGATGGCACCATGTGTTGTCGGACGGCACTGAGTAATCGTTCCGTGTAGCTGCTTCGCCCAGCTGGAAACGACAGAGGCTGTAGTTGCTCACTAACACGGAAGCGTGAGGCGTGCACAGATATTCAGGGGCGTATAGAGAGCGGGTACAGGTTCCAGTTAAAAAGAGGTTTTCTCCCGCGTCTTGCTCAATGCATTGGCAGCGCTATCCCGGAAAGTACGGAATTGACCGGAATGGACACATGAAGCCTGGTCGCATTCGAGCGTGTTCCTGAGCATTTGCACTGCTTTTTTTCGTCTCGTTTCTGTTCGTGGACACCTGGGTTAGCAGATCAAAATAGACTGCTCGCAAATGTTCGCTCTATCGACGGAATACCTGAACCAAACGCCTTAGCCTTAGAAATTGAGAAACCATACTTCGTTGCCTGCTCGCATTGTTATGAATGTAATTGAATGAGGAAAGAGTTGTTCAGGAGAGAACACGGTGAATTGTGTTTTTAAGATCAGCACAGATTGGAGGGGTGAGAATTCGAGATGCCAGGCAATCGTATGCCTTCTGCAGAACAACAGACTTGTTATTTGCCCGTTACTCAATTTCCAGTTCGTCAGGTGCACGTAAAGTATTCTACGTCATCGACATCAATACAAGTTTTCCCACTAAATCTCATTTTTTAGTAATGTGGTGATCTTGGCGAGCAGAGCACGACAAATGGCAAAGAAAATGAATTGAGTCAACAGCCTGGTTTCCCTACTAGAGACTACCTATCAGAGCCAAAAGACAGTGAACCGAGGAAGGGATAGACTTTATTAAAATTGCTGCCATCTGTCGACCGTTTTGTGCATGCCTCCTTGTTAAACGTTCAGCGCAGCGCAGTACGCGCAATCTACGTGTGAACTTACGGGTACGTTTACGTAAGACGTATCGACATGTGACGCCTATCGGCTGATAATCGCAATGCCGACGTATTGCTGCTTACGTTGCTGCACACAGAGAGAAACTCGAAAACCTTAACTAAGAAAAATAAGCCGCAAGCATTGTTTCTTATTTTTTAAGGCGACGTTTCTAGAATGTGCTCCCGCTACCGTACCCTAAAAAAGTCTTCTAACTCACCTCTCTAAGCAAATAAGACGTCCAATAGCATTTGTATTCGTGTTCCTACAAATCTGTGGACACCGAATTAAGGCAGTTTTTGCAATGTTTTCGCTGGCAGCCGTTTACCAAGTGGGCTCTGACGCTTTACGCGGAAGCCATCTTGACACAACGAGCTTTATCGCGGCTAATTGCACATGTATGAATTTCGTTGAATGCGCCTAGTGCATCAAATGCTTGAAAAACGTGCGCAATTATGTGGAAGTCAACTCACTAAACGGCAGCTTGAGAAACTCCAGAAGACAAAACGAAACAAAGGTTCTTTAGCACCCCGTCGCTTACTTCTCAGAATGAACAGAGGACGCGTACTTGCTTCTAATTCAGAGTGTGGCGTTGCCAAAACGTTATAAACAAAACACATTCAACAGATTGCAGGCACGCGTGATTAGCTGCGATTAAGCCCGTTGCGTGAAGATGGCTTAAGCGGGAAGCGTACGATTCGCCTTCATTTGGTAAACGGCTGCTACACTCTAAGCCAAAACGGAGCAACAGGGGTATAGGGGTTGCTCCTTTCAGGGAGCAATTGCATTGCCACTCCCATTACTCTCCTAAAAGGAGTAACTGCAGAGGGAGGAACCGTTGCTCTCCTTTCAGTTCCTCCTTCGGGGGATGAACAGTTACTCCCTCCAGTTCCACCCTGCAGACCAACAGTTACTCCCACCAGTTGCTCCCTGCCGACCAACCAGTTACTCCCACCAGTTGCTCTTCTAAGAGCAACAGTTACTCTTTACCGTTCCTCCCACGTGTTCGCAGTTACTCTCTGAAAACCAACTGCACATGCTTCCAGTTACTTCTTGGGGAAATGAGTATTTATCTCGAGTATGCTTGTCACACGCTTAACACATGGCGAGAGCTCCTTGGAAGAGCACTGCTTGGGTGCTTCTAACACAAAAAGTGGACAATATTGAAAGGAAAATAAATGCTTTATTGTTCTTTTTATGAGGCAACGTGTGACCACACGTAAAAGTAGACTTCGCCACACCACAGTCAGCACTAAACAAACACCATAATACATCAAAGATTTTCTGCGTCATCCGTGGAAAAACAATCTTGAATTTCTAGCATAGGGCAGTCTGTGTCATCATTGGTGAGAGAAGGGCAACTTCTCCAATTCTGAAGAACTCAAGTTTCGCAGCTGGTGTTTCCATCAGGCTAGGGCAGCAGAACGTCACCGCAGGCATATGTGAAGCATCTCATTGCTGCAAGAAAAAAAATAGAAGTGTGAGGTTAAACATGCCAGAATCAATTCATAACAATGAGTCACACACACTGCAGCAGCGCTTACATTCTAGGATGTATACTGCAAAACGAAATGTGAAAAAAAGAAAGGTTCGGCCAAACGTTACTTGGCAAGCCATATAAATGCTGATGTGGTAGACGCTCTTCACATGATGTCTCAGACAGCAATATTCTGGAAGAAAATGTGCAGCACCTCAACAAGGCATATTTGTAGCAGTTAAAGATACCCTTAGGTTCAGTTAACTTGTTTCCTATACACAGCTGAGTGACATTTCTATGAGCCCATTCACCAATGGGCATTCTAAATGAGGCCATGTGTGTGGCAAATAACACGTACTGTCCGCTCATGTTAAAATACTTATTTAGCTCGTGCACATAGTTGCTCTCGATTCTACTGTTCTATCATACGCTGCTGCATCTTGAATTGTGCAATACCTGTAGGCACAAGCCAAGCATGCAAAGCCTGCTTGAAAGCAACCATTTGCAGAGGCTACATGATAATCTTCAGTATATTTCTTTGTACCTGACGCAAACGGCTGGACAAAACTATAGACAAATAAATGTAGACCGTGCTACCTTCAAAAAATGCTTTAAATTTAGAAAACTAGGGTGCATTTGTTCACTTGGTTGACGAGTCACAGCCACGAGATATGTAAACGAAGCAATATATCTTGAGGCATGCACAGATATTCTGATTCTTTGTTTGACAGTGTCACAGATAGCTTGCCAATACATATATATTTGAGAGCAACAAGATGTGAAGCTTTTATTAGTTCGTCTTGTTGGTTCACAGCCAAACAGGTTACTGCTTGTTAGACAAATTGGAATAAGCACACCATTGTTTCCAAAAAAAAACCATTTTTAGAAGTTAGCTCCCGGTGTGAATGTCTGCCTATTTATTTTGTACTGCCTTCTACATGTGCCACAAAGACATTTGTTGAGGATGTGCTACCAGTCAAGCCAAGATCGCATACTTGGTCAATGTGATGGAAATACAAACATTAGAAACACTGCCACCTCTAGTAAGAGCATAACACTTCAGTATCTTGGACTAGCAAAGAGGTGCACAAGAAAGTTAAGCCCACTCTTGCGGAACTTTGAACGCGAATATTTCAGAGTGGGGGAGGTCAACATGCTGTGGCACTTTTAAACCCACGAAACATCTGCAGAAAACAGGGTAAAGGCAAGTCAAGAAACGCTGTTATGAAGGCCTGCGCATGAACAGCTTTGTGAATCTAGGCCCAAGTGTTATGCTTTGTGCAAGCCAAAATCCATGTAAATAGGGAAAGCATACTTTTAGGAGTACCAGCGTAAACAAATCTTGGCAGTTGGCTTTTTAGTACAAACAGCAATCCCTGCAATGAAAACATAAACATTTTATCTTAACGGTAACAGTGTTAGCACACACACGGGCCAGCGGAGCCATGTCGAATTGTCAGTGCCAGTGTAACCATGTGGCATAATGAACTATTCTCTGGCCAACACATGCACAGTTTGCCCCTAAAAAGCGATGCTTTCATATACGTAGTACAAAAAGTCTGCACTTACCAAAATTCACTTGCTTTCTGTACTTTAGCATCGTTGGGAGCATCTTTATCTGCAGTATAACCAAATTTGTGTCATATCCCTGAAAAAAAAGTAAAAGACATGCATCAAATATTGTTTCATTTGGTAGCAGTGAAGACAGGCTAAGAACAGCCAAGTGGGAATCAGCCTAATTATGTGCATGCGGCAAATCCCAAACGGCGTTATTGAGGTTGTCGAAATTTTCGTCGATTGGTATTAACGTCGATATGTGACTTCAACGACATGCCAAGTTTTCACAGCGCATAAAGATTTCATGATGCAGAATAATGACAGCGCTAACGAGAGCATACAGCATTTATGATTGTCTTTTACATTATTCAGTTTCGCTAAGGTTTTGCATCACTAAAGAAATCTGAAAGATTTGGGTCATTCCTCCTCCAATTGTTCTGTCAATATGTAAACTGCTCGCTTGATGGTGCGCTTATAAAATAGTACGTTCAGCGCAGAGGTGAAGCAAGTGACGCAGTGATGTGGGCAGATTTTTTTTTTTTTTTGGGCGTGCGGGGGGGGGGGGGGGGTCCGCTTATCTGAATAGGCCGGGCAAGCGAATATGGTCGTCAATTTGGGCTCCCTACGCCCGGCCTCAAAAAATTCTGTGCGCAACCGCCTGGCTATGCCAGTGAAGTGATGCGACAATGATTTGTTCACTTACTGATTTACATACACTTTACATCTCTAAAAAATGCGGCCCAAGGCCCCAACACTCAGCCGTTAACATTACATAAAGCCAATGGTAGAAAAGTGCCAGTATGAATGCAGCTACAACCCCGCCCCAATGTTTTTTCAAGCGAGGTAGTGTTGCGGAAATGAACTTTTAACTGCAAAAGTACACTGGCACTGCAGTGGTGACAGGAGAAGCAAGAGGGTATGCAGGCGGTAATAGAGGTAATTTAGTCCGATACGGCTAGCAATGGATACGGTGAATAAGAGCAAATCATTTCTCTTTCAATAGCGCAACCACTCAACAATGTATTGTAAGAGCATTAAATGTTGCTGGAAATGCCACTCACCTGCACGCTGATGAATGCACAGTCCTTTGTCCGACGAGCGAACAGGCTTGCAGATAGCTGAAGACGTGTTTACGATGCGTTTGTTTTACCCAGCAGCAAAATCCACAACAACTTCGCGCTCCATAAAGATAAATATACACTAACCTTCATCACGAATAAGTAGAAACGCAAATCTGCGTCACACACACACAATCAAAACATAGCTCGCAAGCGCGCACGTCCATGTGCTCGCCAACCACAGACCATATGAAAATGAGTTAGTAGTGCGAACGCGAACCTAGTTGCGCCGAAAAAAAAAAACGTCGAGCAGTGGCAGCACAGGCGTCTGCGCAATAATTTCAGTGTGTTCTCCTAATACATTTATATAAAAAAACTGAGGTACACTAAAACTCATAAATAAATATAAAAAGTTGAGTGTAATTTTTATTTAGTGCTAGTCAACATAAACACTGAATAAAAATTACTTTGTAATTTACATCGTTTGCTACACTAGCGCCACACTTGTCGTGCGGGCGCAGATGGCGCAGATTTGTCATTCTGCCCTCAAACTACACGGTGAAGCGTGCTACTAAGTGTATGGCTGATGAGGAGCGCGTCTGGGTCCGCTTTTTTTTTCCTTCTCCGATATATCTGGGCGGGGGGGGGGGGGGGCTTTTTATGCACGTGTTTTGGTGCTTGATCGACTTTGACGCCCTTACTTCGCGGACGAACGGCGTGTCTAGGCTTTTTTTTTATCGTTGTTTTGCACGTGTTTCGGCGTTCGGTCCGCTTTGACGTGCCAACTCTCCATTCTGCTGCTGCGTGTGTTAGGTATTTGCCGTACTGTATTCTCAGGCCTTCTGTGTTCAGCCAGCGCTGCTATCTTATTATCTACGGATGCTAAAATAAATCACTGTTTTGATTTGGTGAAGTTTGGCACACAGAACAAACAACAATCTGGCCCATGAATATCAATGTGGGCGGCATGCATATTTGTGTGCGGTGTCCTGCCGGGGAGTAACCGTTGCGTGACGAGAGCATTTACAGCGGTTCCTCCTTCCGTTGCTCCCTTACAAACTTAAGATGAATACAGTTGCTCCCCCATTCTCGAACAGGTCGGCCATCTTGTTCCGCTTGGTCTTTTCGGAGAGTAACAGTCGGTCTGAAGGAGTAAAAACAGCCGTTGCTCCCATTTTGGCCATTTTTGGCTTAGAGTGTAGCGAAAACGATGCAAATAACTGGTTTGCTTTGGCATGTAGCAAGTTGTGGGAAGTCGAGCACAAACACTATTGAACGTCTTACTTGCTAACAAAGGAGAACGCAAACATTTCTTTCGGGAGAAGTAGGCGGAGCACATGCTGGAAATGTCATCAGCTTTAAAAATCAACAAGGGACCAAGTTAACGGCTTACCCTTTTTTTTTCTTCAGTAATCAGGGTTCCTCTATGTGTGCTGCAACAGACGCATAAACACGTCGGCGTTGCGATTATCAGCCAATACACGCCTCACGTCGGTACACCTTAAGTATACGTATGCGTAAACCCACACGGATTGTGCGGGCTGTGCCGCTCTCAGCCGCTAACATGGTGGTATGCACACGACGGTTGACAGATGTGCGCAATTTTGCATAACGTCTATAGCAGTCATTGTGTGTGCACTACTTTTTAAATTGGTATAGTAATGATGATATGAATGCACTACAATTTACCTGCATAAAAAACAACTTGCCAGAGAAAGGGACCGAGCCTACAACATTATATTAAACGTGGCCGATTCTCTAACAATTCATCCACGACGGGGGGGAAGTGGTTCTTAAAATTGGAAAAGAAAAGAAAAGTGAACCCCGCAACTGTCTGCAGCTAAGTGCGACACCTCAGCAGTGGTTCACATGGGAAGGGGAATGGGGGATAATAGACTTGAGCGAAGAGAGGAAAGAGAAAGGAGAGAGCGAGCAAAGGAAGGGGGGGACGCACAGATCGTCTACCAAAATCACGGGGCACGAATTCTCTAAATTCGCTCACGCAGTCCGCTTCCGTCTACAAAGTCGAGCAGCGCTGAAAGGGCACGCTTGATATGCGCGCGGCCACTGTTCGGGAACAAGAGGTGCTCAGTTGTTGTCCGAGGCAGGCCGAGAGCTCCGTACGTTGCGAGCATCACCTGTCTGCTCGCGTCACCAGCCGGGCAATGAAGCAAAAGGTGGTCCAGAGTCTCCAGGTCGCCGCAGTCCATGCAGTATGGACTGCCACGCCCGGAGTGCCGATGTTTTCGCTCGGCGGTGTAGTTGTCTCCGGTGCGGAGACGGAGAAGGAAACCGCGGTCTCGTCTTGGGAGTCCCTTGAGAGGGAGCCGCCGCGGCGGCTTTCCAGCTGCTACGCGAGGGTCGGGATGACGCTCGCGCACGTAGCGGGCGGTGAGGAGACGGCCGGCATCCGCGGAGGACACGAAGTTGGTGACGCCGGTGTCGGGGTCGTGCGCATCCCTCGCGGCACAGTCGGCCGCCTCGTTGCCGGGTATTCCGATGTGCGAAGGCACCCAGTGCAGCGAAAGGTCGCACCCCGTTTGCTGCACGGCATGCAGCTTCCGGGCAACTCTCTGCGCAAGGAGGCTGCCGTCTTCCTCGCGCGAGATCGCGGCCAAGGCCGCCCGGGAGTCGCAGATGATGGCTGCAGCGCTCATGGGTGCCCGCTCACTGAGGAAATCGGCTGCCAAATTTATAGCGGCGAGTTCCGCCACAGTGGAGGAGGCGAGGGAGGGGAGGCGGCACTTGAGAACCGCGCCGACTGATGGCACAACGCAGGCGGCGGCCGCGGAGCCGTCGCGAAGCACTGACCCGTCGACGTAAACAAGCAGCCGGCCGTTCAGCTGTTCGTGAAGGAGGGCGGAGCACTCCTGCTGCATCGCTGCCAGCGGGGTGCGCGCCTTCGCTTTGATGCCGCCAATGGTCTTGGTGATCACCAGAGGGGTGTGGCGGTAGGGTGGGATAGCCAGCCAGCTGGGGTACTGCATGTCTGGCACAACCGTCAAGAGCTCACTCGCCCGCTGCCCCATGGATGAGTGAGGTAGAGCATATAGCCTGTTCACAAGGAGCTGCCCCTGCCTTGTGGTTTTCAGCCGCAGTACATGATTTAGTGTCCGCTGGGTCACCCGCAGGGAGATGGGAGTTTCCCCCGCTTCGGCGAGCGTGGGGCCCACCTGGGAGGTTTGGGGAAGTCCGTAGTACTCCCGCACGGCGTTGCGATGGTCCGCGTCCAAGGCAGCTAGCTGGCAAGCACTCAACGAAGCCACTGCTGCAGTGTAGATCACGCGTGCCGATGCGACTGCGTTGTAGACTCGCAGGGCAAGGGCAGGGGTGCAGCCGTGCCCTCGCGCGAGGAGACTGCGTGCGGCGCCGAGTACCTTGCGGTTGCTCGTCCGCAGATCGTTGACGGCCGGTCGCCAGCTGAGCCGGTGGTCTATGGTCACCCCCAAGTAGCGCACCTTCGTGCTCCACTCGATGGGGAGGCCCCGGAGTGAGAGCCGAGGCGTGGAGCGGCGTGTCGACGCTCGCGGGTGGACGAGCAGTGCCTCCGTCTTGGAGGCGGCGAGCGCCAGTCCAACCCCGTTCAGGAATGCGTCAACCGCGTCGATGGCCACCTGGAGGGACTCGAGAAGGGCTGCCCGGTGGCGACCGGGGCCGCAGGCAAACAGCGCAATGTCATCGGCGTAAATCGCCACATGCACTTCACACGCCGTGTTGCACGGGATGTAGTCGGGCAGCTTGGCAAGAGCCAGATTGAACAGAAAAGGGCTCAGTATGCTGCCCTGGGGTACGCCTGCGGTGACGGAGTGGGGACCGCTGATTGTGGAGCCAACACGAACGCGAAGAGTGCGGTCGCCCAAGAAGCTCTCCAGGTAGTCAAACATCCGCCCGCACACACCGAGGTCACGAAGTGCGTCCAAAATCGATGCGTGGGGCAAACAGTCAAACGCACTTCTCACGTCGAGCAGCACGAGGATGCCGTAATCGCCGCGGTACTTGGCCTCCTCGAGGGTGGCGATCACGTCGGCCAGTGAGTCGAACGTACAGCGCCTTGGGCGAAATCCGCTCTGTTCGGGAGGGAATGCGTTGGTTGCGGTGGCAATCCAGCGAAGGCGTCGCAATGCCATGGATTCCATGACTTTCCCTGCGGCCGAGGTAAGTGACACTGGCCGGTAGGATGAAAGCTCCGTGGCCGGCTTCCGTGGCTTCAGGATGGGCACCACGAGCGCCTCTTTCCAGCCAGGAGGCACCTGACTTGTGCGCCACACTTCGTTGTAGGCCTCCAGCAACCGGGGCCGCGTGGAGGGGTCAATGTTGCGCAGCACCTGGTAGGTGAGGCCGTCCACTCCCGGGGCAGACCGCTTCGTGCGGTTGTTGAGCACTGCGGTCAGCTCGCTGAGAGTAAACTCCTCCGTGCATAATGCGCGGATCTCTAGCAGAATGCCCTCGGTAAGAAAGTACCGCTCGGGAGCGAAGAGCTCAGGCCTGTTGAGTGCAGGCACAGGTGGTAGTCCCTGTGGAGGCTGTGGGCAAGCAGGAGGGGCAAACTTGTCTGCCAGCAGCTCAGCCAATTCCTGCGTGGCGATCTTCATTGCAACAGCAACACAGAGAACCGGGCAGCGAGGCTCTCTGGTGCGAAGAACGGCAGCGAAAATGCGCCAGGCTTGGGCGTGGTTCTGAGGGTCATCTAGTGACGAGCAGAGGCTCCCCCAGCTCTGGTTGCGACGGCGTCTGGCGTGCCTGCGGCACACCGCGTCAATAGAGTTATAGGCACGCCAATGTTCCGCCTTCTGCGAGCGCACCGCCACAATCTGCGCCCTGCGACGCGCGGCGCGAAGGTTGAGGAGGCTGATGTCTGGTGCGGGGGTGCCCGCAGGCACGGTGCAGTGGGTGGTAGCTGCGTCGTGACACTCGGCCAGCGCGGTGAAGAAGTCTGCAGAGACTGGCACTCTAGCACACAGTTCTCTGAAGCGAGTCCACTTCACAACACTGTAGGTCCGAGTGTACCTGATGTAAGCTGAGGGGGGTGGGACCACGATGGGGTAGTGGTCGGAGCCCTGAGAGTCCGGTGCACGTTGCCACTCATATTTACACGTACCACCCACGAGAGTCAGGTCGATGGCACTGTCGGACACACCACGGCGCGCGAGAGTACAGCTACCCGTGTTTATAACGAGCAGTCCGGCCTTTTGCACGGCATCGAGAAGGTCGCGCCCACGGTGGTTCGTCACGCCACTGCCCCACGAGGTGTGGTGAGAGTTAAAGTCGCCACCGATGACCGCGTCGCGATTTAGGCGGTCTGCGAGGCGGCACACGAATTGGGTGTCCCAGCGTGCCGAGTAGTTCGATGTGCGCACGTACACGCTAGCGACACTGGTGTCCGTGCTCCCGATGCGCACAGTCAGGGCGACGGCCTCGAGGGTGTCACAGAGAATGTCCTCGATGTCCACTGCAGCGTGAGGGAGGTCGGCGCGCACATAAACCGAAGCCCGCGACGTGCCGGGAGGATGCGAGGGAGTGCTGCACCGGACTGCGCTACACTCTTCAAGTTCGCACTGCGTGGTGCTGTGATAGCCGACAAAACCAGGTAGGTTGAGTGTTCCGACGCGAGCGTAGGTTTCCTGCAGCAGCAAGACGTCGTACTCGCGTCGGAGGAGTTGGGTAGACAGCTCGGCGTGACGGCAGCGGAGGGAACGAACGTTCCATTGAAGAATCCGCGGCCGAAACACCTTGCCGCTAGCCATGTTGATTGAGGGCAGCGTGGGCGGCCAGGGCCGCGTTGCACAGCTCGAACACAGGGCCGGATTGCGGTATTGTCCCGATGAGGGCCTGCACGGCAGCGGCCAGGGCACTAATCACCATGTCCTTTTGCACCTCGCAGTCGGGGGCCGAGGGTTCGGCGGCCGGGGGCGAAACAACCGCGCTGTACGTCCGGCCCGGTTGCACTACCGAGGAAATACCAGTGCACGGTGCTCGAGCAGGCACGGCTTTTCCCTCGCTCTTAAGGTTCCTCTCGGCCTCACGACGAGAGAGGGGCGGGTCCGCAGAGGCCATGATTTCTAGCACCTTCCTCTCGTGTTGCCAGCGAGGGCATCGGGGCTCGGTGGCGGGATGTGGGCCGCCGCAGTGTAGGCACTTGGGGCCGGGTGCAACGCAGTCGGCGCGGGCGTGGTCGCCGCCACAGCGCGAACAGCGTGGGGAGCTGGTGCACGTCGCATGAGTGTGTCCGAAAGCGCCACAGCCAGCGCACTGGAGAGGGCGGCGACGACGACAACGTACAGGGCGGGTCTGCTTAAATAACGCCACCTCAGGTGGCGGTGCGTTACCCACAAATCGGAGAAGGACATTGCGTCCGGTACGGGCACAAGAGAGGATGGGAGCAGAGCTCTCTATGTTGTTTTTGAGGACCTCCTCGTCAAAAGCCGCGTCAACGCCGTGAAGTACGCCGGTACAGGTTCCTTTGTTGGCGGTCTTGGCATTGACAGCCACATTCCCGATGCTTTCCACTGCCAGGAGAGCGGAGGTGTCAGCTCCGGGTGTGGTGTCAACCGCAACAACGTTGCCGCTGAAGTTAATGCGCACACGCTTCGTGCCGGGCACCTTCGAGAGCTGTGCTGCAATTGCGTCGCGGCTGAGGGAGAGGAAGTTGTTCTTCCTGCCCTTGGGGCGGTAGAGGATGGTGGCAGAGGTGCGGCGGGGCTCATTCGCGACCAGGTGTTCGATAATATCGAGTTGGTGCTGGCGGCGACCTGGTTTCTGGCGGGGCCCCTTTCCCTTGCTTGGGGGAGCTGCACTGGCTGGCTGCCTACTGGAAGGGGCATTTGTAGCTGTTGATGCCTGGCACGGAAATCCGTTTTTCTGCTGATGCTTGCGTCGGGCCTCTTCATAATCTGCTTCGGTAGAGGCGTCCACCGTCAGTGGGCGCATGGGGCCGAAAGCAGAAGGAGGGTGTGGCGCGGTGCTAGCGGCAGAGTTCGGAGGAGCTGCGGCCGTAGCAGACGACGCGCCCGTGCTCTCCTTTGAGCGGGAGAGTGGAGGAGAGTGCTGTTGTTGTGGCGAGGAGGTGGGAGGTAAACAAACCACCCCATCAGACACCGGAGAGGCCGCTCTCTCTGGAGGACGGGTCGGACGGGTTGCGTGACCGGAAGAAGGTGGGGAAGGCTCGAGGAGGGTGGGATTTCCTGTGGCGGTCTGGGAGGCTCCCGCTTGCGCAAGAGACTCCAATGTTGCCTCGGTTGCCCTTCCAGTAGAGGTCATGCGCGTTCCTTCGCCTGGAAAAAGGGGAGAGACAGCACTACGTGCACACCCCTCTCCGAACAGGTCTTCTTGACGCCCGGCGCGGCAGGCTTGCCCAGCCAGCAGGCAAGGGCAGAAAGTGGTTGCCGGCGGCGCAGAGTGAGCGCGCGCTCGCTTGGGGGGAGCTGCAAACGACGCCTGTTGTGTTGCTCGTTGGCGGCCTGGTCCGTCAGCGCAGATTCCGGTTCTGAAAAGGGCCAGACCCTTTGGGGAGGGCGACAGGGACGGAGAGGAGGACGGAGGCGTGTTGTGCTCCCAAGAGGAGGATGATGTGGGCGAGGAGGAATCGGTACTGGCCTGTTCCTCGCTGTCTGCCGGTGTTGATGCGACCGATTCTTGGTAGTCCTGCAGCTCAGCCTTGCTTCCCTCCTGTAGTGTGGGTACAAGATGGAGTTGGGAAGGCTGTGGTACTAAGGAAATGGCGGCGGCGGCCTCCTCGGCTGCGGCCGTTAGCTTCGCGCTTTTCGTGGTGGCGGCCTTGATTGTTGGTGCCTGACGCCGGCGTGGTGGCAACAGTTTCCCGATCCTTCGTACATGGGACCGAGAAGTTGGGGTGCTGGTAGATGAGTGCTTTTGAAGACGATTGGCAGCAGCCTTCAGTTTACGAGCCCGGGTAATCATCGGGGCCGCAGGCGATTGTTTGGGTGAGCTGGGGCGGCTCGTTGCGGTAGCATGCAGGCTCGCGCAGAGGGTGATCTCGTCAGGAGCGTCCTTAGAAGGGGTGTCCGTCATTACTGGTAGAGGCGATGGGCCGTACTAGGCGAGGTCATTACAGATTAAAAAAAAAAAAGAACTAAGGGGAGATGAGAGGGCTCTACATTTCCTCAATATCTTGATAGCCCTGAACAGGGCTTGAGACAAAAAATGGCTCAATAGGACAAGGGAGGGAAGAAAAAATTAAAACGGCGCACGGGTGTGCGCAAAAGCTATCAAAATAAAAAACTGGGGGAGAAAAAAAAAATGGAAGCATGGAAGCGCCCGTAAGGTACGGCGCCTCACTAGACGCTCGCGTGCTCCTCCAGGAAAACCGGTCGGGGACCGACCGAAAAACACGTCTGCTCTCTTCGGTGGTCGAGACGAGACTCCTCATCCACGACGGCGGTCGTCCTTCCATGCACTTTATCAGGTATTTCATTGCACGTAAACCTGGCAGTACGAACCAGCGCTCCTTGTAGCACTGTTGGTTATGTGGCATACTCTTCTAAATCAAAAGCTCTGCTGGCCTAGTCGAGAGTGTCTCGCCGTCTATCTCCGCTCGGCCTTAAAGCGAATAACGGATATATGCGCTCCCGCCGCAGCCGCTGTTCTGACCGCTGCTGGGATGACAAAGTTTGCCTCACCAGCGGTGTAATGCTGATTAACAATGACCACGAGACTTGCCGCTCTCTCTTGCAAGTTGAGTAGGTGGGCGAATGCCTCTGTTCAGCCGTTGCGCCATGGTCTTGCAATAGAAGCAGAGAACAAGGACGGTTGTCCATCTCTGCAAAAGTTGTTTGCGTGGTCCCAGCGACTACAAAGATAAGCTGCGTCAGACCATCCTGCAGTTGTCGCTACAGCTTGCCAATGAGTTAAATATAACCATAATTCTAGGGCGTGGAGTGGCAGGCTGAAACGAATAATAAACGAGAAGTTGGGAGAGATCAACGTCGGAAGAACGAATAAAAAAAAGGCGACCACCGTGAGCTTGAATGGACACCTCGCGTTCGACTTCAGCCACGGCTTCGAAGAGTGATGAAGCGATGTTACTGATATCTCCACAGGCAACAAATTCGATGAGCCCCATCAATTGGGTTGCAAAATTGTACTTCAGTTGCGAGAGTAAACATCTTTAATCAAGTCGTAATGAACTTTTGCATGCATAAACATGCCAAGCCGAGTAAGGTAATAACTTTTTCCGGCTCGCGTCACGTCGTACGAGAGTTTCTCGTTAGCTGGCAGCTGGCGAATAAATCTTTGAATGTTACGTGAATCCATCGATCCTACCGGCACTAAACGCTCACAAAAAAGAAGGAAAAACAAAAATTCAATAAACGCTCTTTCATTTGTCATACACATCGTGATGAAACCAGAAGATAGTGAATTCAAGTGAGGTATAAGTTATATGTTGTTTTTACATTCACTGGCGTAATAATGACGTAAATTGCATCATATTTCTATCATGAATTTAATACCTAGGGATAGTGTCTCCTATAAATTCTTGGTTTCAGTATTTTCTAATTTGTAAATTTACGATAAAAAATTACTTGGCTTCTCCAAGTTGAGGACCCGATAATGATTGATTGATTTGTGGGGTTTAACGTCCCAAAACCACCATATGATTATGAGAGACGCCGTAGTGGAGGGCTCCGGAAATTTCGACCACCTGGGGTTCTTTAACGTGCACCCAAATCTGAGCATACGGGCCTACAACATTTCCGCCTCCATCGGAAATGCAGCCGCCGCAGCCGGGAATCGAACCCGCGACCTGCGGCTCAGCAGCCGAGTACCTTAGCCACTAGACCACCGCGGCGGGGGAGGACACGATATTTATGCCTAGTTCGCTTTAACAACAGTTTTCTAGAATGAGCTTGGGCTCCTAATAAATTTTAATTCTAACAACGGTATGAATTCGTAACAGCTAATATACAGGATACCCGTCTGCGGTCTAAAATTGAGAGCTTACTATTGATATTGTTTTATACCTTTTATAATAACTTCTAATAATATATTCCACTTGGTCTGAGTAAAACTGACGTGAAGAGACATGTCCGCAAACAAGTTTATTTCGGCATTGTTTAATAAATATCATATGACTTCATTTTAAAGCTTTGACCATGGTTCAGCTTATAAAATGGAAGCCACTTGGGAAAGCTTTTTAACGAAGAAAAATACATCACAAGTTCTGGTTGAAAGTTTTGCTCAAGTGGTTTTTCGTTTGTTTGTGTGCTATTGCGTTTCAGCTGCCCTTTTTATAATACTATGCTTCTTCGCACTTCACCTTACGTTTTTCTTGCCGCCAAGTGGAATGAAGACTTTCCGGTGGTCCAACTTCCGTGCCTTACGCGAAACTCGTTTATCATACATCAGACGTGGATAACGGCACTCACGTTTTTCCTCGAAAATGAAACAGCCAACGGAGCGTTTTTCATTCGAAAAGTTTACTTGTTCGCCAAGTCACCGTTTGTTTTCCATAAACGTTGCCTGGGGGATGCCTTCACAAAAGCATATAGAACCCTCATCGCATTGACCGACAATGCGGAATGCGACGTCTGCTGCACCAAAGAAGACATCAACCATTTGATATGCCATTGCCCTCGATTTGCTTCTGAACGACAGAAGCTTTCGGACGCATTGCGACAATCGGACGATCGGCCACTCTCAGTGCAGAAGCTAGTGGAACACCGTCATCGCCTTTCGTTGGCTCAAAAAGCAGTCAAAGCTGTCTTGTGCTTTTTGAGGACTACAGGCCTACGTGACCACCTTTAACTTTTGTGTAGTGCCACCGCTGCATACGCGCCAGCCGATTGACTGACAATGCTCCATTTCTTTTTTTCTCTCTCTCTCTCTTTCTCTTCTCTTTCCTCTCTCTCTCGTCTTTATGCCCCCTTCCCATTCCCCCAGCGTAGGGTAGCAAACCGGGCATGTGCCTGGTTAACCTCCCTGCCTTCCCTCTTTTGTTCATTCATTTGACTGGTATATTTATTTTGTCAACCTTTTTGCTGCTTTTTGGCGTGAGGCATTCAATAAAGTGCCATGGAAGAGGAACACAGCTGATCGGCCAAAGATCTCGTCTCGATAGAAATGTGGTTCTCAGTTTTTCAAACTTCAATGAACACGAACAAACTTTGTGCTTTGCATATTACTGTTTCTCATTGCATAAGGTGACACAACATCGATACTCTCTCCAATAAAGAAGTCGCTTATCATAATGCCCTGATTCACGTTGATTTGAAGAAACTTTGCGGCTGGAGCCTCACAGCAAGATAAGTTTTACATACTTTCGTCATCGTCGTGGGTGCTGATGAAAGCACAAATGATGTTAAAGCCATCTAGAACATCGCCTAAGCTTAGGAGTCTATTGTGCTTCTTTTTTTTGGTTTTCGTCACTCTCGTTGACCCTTTCATATTCTTTGCGGACACTTTCAATGACATCATCGTCACTGAACCCATCGTGAACAATCACGTCAACGTCCCTCCTCAAAAATCTGTGCAATTCAACAGCGTCTGGTATGACTTGTGAACATGAAGAACCTGTCGCATACTTCAGCTAGTAGCTGCAGGTCATTGGCGCGTGCAGAAGAAAACCACTTTCACCAATGGTAAGGTTTTTCAAGCTTCAGGTGAAAACATCAACATGCAATACAGTGTAGAAAAGGAATTGTCGCACCAACCGTTGCTGGCAGGAGATTGTATGCCTGTCATAACTGGGGGGCTTAATAAATTGGCCCAGGTGATCAGACGGGCTCAAGCCAGCTCGATAACTTAAAAAAATCACAGCATATCAACAAAGTCAATGAGGATGAGTGGGGCGACGTGCCCGTCAGCCCGTTCGGGCTTCCGTCCGTCCGCGTGACCATCCGTGCGGCCACCCGTCTGTCCATACGTCCGTCCGTGAGTTCATTCATTCATCTCTCAGTGTGTCTGTTCGTGCGTCCATCTGTCCGTACGTCTGCGCGTCTATGCATCCGTCCGTTCATCTGCTAGTCTCTCTGTCCGTCTATCCATGCGTCCATCTAGTGACTACTATAAGTACCGCCATCTCCCATGCATCTCGCATCCCCTGTGGTACGTACATACCCGCTCTAGAGCAGGTATTACCACCGGTGGCTACGTAGTACTACATACATACAAGGGATGGACGCCTTAAAGGTGATTTGAAACATTTTTTCGAGTAACCATGGAATTAACTCACTGGAAAAGCGTATTATCTCACGTATTGAAAGCTGCAAAAATTTCAAGAGTCCGCTCAGTACGAGCGGAGTTACAATGTTTTGTCACGCGCTGTAATCACATTCTCTCTCCTCTCGTCCCAACGAAAGCGCTGAAGGCTGAACAGGGAAGGCTGGGAGGGGCAAAGAAAAACCGTCACTTGCGTCTTGTGAACTTGAGCATTTTTTTCTCTTTTTTTCTTCGAGTACGAAGCTTTTTCAGTGTGATCGCGCGCGCACGCGTGGACCAGTGATGGCCTCTCGCAGCGACCTCTGTAACAACCGACCGCGCCATGTTCAAATCAGCTAATGGATGATAGATGGGCTTACTGGGCTTATTTTCCATGATTTGTGGAAAGAAGAAAACTATTTTAGATGACTTTGATAATTTATTGTGGATTCCAGACCGCAGGTGGTGCTATAATATTTGGCTAGCGTCATGACGGGAGCCTGTACTACCGATCAGCAGCGATTTCTGACCATGCTCAAAAAGTGTTGCAGGGCCCCTTTAAGAGGTTTACGCGTAAAACATCTATTTAGGAAGCTGAAGACACAAGAGAACATCTCGGTGATACGTCGTTAAAATGATAAAAAGCCTACAATACAGTTTGTTTCCTGTTATACGAAAGTCTCATTTTCAGTATTCAAGGCAGTTCACTCACACTCTACAGTGCTCTCAGTGACAGCAGTCACGCACACCGTCGTTGTGGCGACCGTAGCACCGCGCAATGTGGAGTCATGTCCGTCATTGTAGCGTCCATTCTACGGTGCGAACAGGCGTTTTCATATAGCTTGCAGGCTTCAGCTCGAAGTGAGCGCGCTGCATCATGACGACTTGCAGGCGTTCTTGTAACGCTCGACCGGGATGAGCGCCCAGGAGATTGGGTCCTAAGCACCGGCGACAGTCAAACCCGGCTTCGCACAACTCCACACGCACAACTTACTGACGTAGCGAATGCTGCTTCAAAAAAGTCAGGTTCGTAAAAAAGCGCAGACCACTTCAACGAATTTGGAAAAGTGGGACATCAATTACGAAAAAGGGTGCAGCGTTTCCAATGGAGCGAAAACAATTTTAAGAAAGTGGTACCTTGTTGAAAAGAAGAAAACAATGTCGTTGTCGGGCGAGAGCACTCGGTCACGTACAGAAACACCGTTTCGTTCTGCAGCTCAAAGCCTCGCAGAAAGTAAAAAAAACAAAAAAGTTAGAAAAGAAGAAAAATTCTCAAAACCTCATGGGTACTGTTTTCCGTGAATGAAACGTACGGTGCTGGTTTTCGTAGCCAGATGAGCCTCATTTGCAAGGACGAAACAGGTGTCTCTTCTTCTTTTGTTTTTCTTCTTCGCTGCCTGTTTGAAGAACCCGAAAACTACCCTAAAGCACGAGAAAATTCATGGCAGCATTTAGGAAGAAAAAAGTCCGGCCCATTGACCAAGAAACATACAATTTTCAAGAAGCGTTATTCAAACTTACGATAAACCCACCAACTTCCTTTCTGATCAGTCAAATCTGCTCTCTGAGTTCCAAACGTGTCCTCAGTGATAGTTTCATAAAGCGGTGCTGAAAGAGGGAATAAATTTCCCGCATATTCATGAAGTGAATGACGACGAGCGGGCGAACCTAAGTGCTTAGTTCTATAAGGTCTACGTTGAAGTCGCCAACTGGTATAAAGGGCGGACATGTGGACGGACAGCTAGGTTGATGAACAGGTGGATGAACGCATGGATGCATGGACGCTCGAACAAATAGATGGACATCCGGACGGACGCTTGGACAGACAGGTGTACGGACTTCTGGCCATCCACGAATGGATGGCCAGAAGAACGGATAGACGGACGCACAGACAAACACTTGTACGAACAGATGGACGCACTAACGGACGAGTCGATGGACGGACAGCAGAACGCATAGATGAATGGACAGGTGGACGGACATACGAGCGGAGAGATGAACGTGCAAATGCATGGATAGACGGACGGACAGATGAACGGCGCAGGTGATAATGCATTGCGCTTTCCTATACTTAATTGGTGCACGCATAAAAATGTTTTTTACAAGTGTGCTTTGTTATCAATATGCAGGTGTCCCGTTCCGGTGGCGGTTTTTGTGAGGCATCAGGTACAACAAGGCTCAGTCCTAATGAGTGCTGCCCCTAACGAAAATGTGGTTGAAACCTCGTTTTAGGAATTGGTATAACACGAAAGTGAAACGTATCTACGCAGAGGTGGTTGAGCATTCGTTGTTCAATGTTTCACAAAAAGGGCGAACGAAAGAATGCTGCCATAACGAATTTCAATATCACGTGAAAAACTGCAAGCAGCTTAAAACTTGCAGCCCACACTTCAAGCAGAAGGCATGCACGAAATCTGCAAACACAGGACGAGCGCGGACCAACCACGGTCACCATTTCTCGTGTGGGAGCAGCGCGCTCATTTCGTAACCACGGCCTTGGCAGTGAGTGAATTGGCGTCCATACTCTATTTAACTACTGTAACCTCAAAGCAGACTTGAGGTGGAAGAACAAGATATTCGAAGCACTCAAATTCCAAGATAAGCGCGCGCGTGAGGGAGCCGCCACGCTAGAGAACATCTATACGCACTTTGACCACGCCATGTTGAAGCACGCGCGCATAGCGACGCGCGGGGCGGCGTGGCACGATGACCTTCAAATCGCCCGCGCCCACCGTGCGCTCATCGCGCCATCTCGCTACTGACTACTCAAACGCGCTGAAGTTTCCAAGTTCTGAGGCGTGCCAGTTGTACACAGTGTATATGAACGGCTCGTCGTTATCCTTATTGCAGAAGGGTCACTCTGTCTTGTACTTGTTAGCGTCACGCGCAGAAGAACGCGAAATCGCTGTTTCGCTGTTTCGCTGTTTCGCTGCGAAACTTTTTCTTCTCTTTTTTTTCGTTCTTTGCAATCTGTTAGTTAATACTCTACGATGTGATATTCGTGACGGAAACACGTCACGTAGCCGTGGTGTACCCTTGCATAAAACACTTTCGCGTTCAAAACGTAGGTCATCCCTGCGTCACAGACATCGTAAAATACGAAAGCAAGTCGTGCTCTTCAAGTACCCGTTTCTCTTGCAAAATCATGATGACCACAGCAAAGGAGCCGCGTTTATAACACGTGAGGCAAGCAAGCAAAAGCTCTTGAACAGTGAAGAGGGCCTCGTGCGTAACCGAGAATCGGCATCGCCAAAAGTCTGCTCCGTTTTCCTGCAGAGTCCCACCTAATTAAGCCGACTGCTGAAAGCCTGTGCGTCTGTCCGCAAGCTCTGCTCTGAAATATAAAGCGGTGCTCACTAACAAGCACGCAGCGTCAGTCACAGGCGGCTTTGCATGCGGGAGATGTCAGTATAATGCTTCCCGTTTCATGTCCCCTTTCCCCCAATCCCCTTCGACAGTCTCCTTGTGTGGTTGGATAACGAGCTTCCGGATGTACAAGACCCCTCACGCCAATGCTTGGAGCAATGCGTATCAGTGCAGCCACTCTTCCTCCGTCTGCTTTATTGAGCCGTTTTAGGCTGCAGCAAGTATGCTTATAACGAGCTTAACATTTTATGGAAGCGGGCATAGGCAGCGCAGCAGCATGCACCTGAAAATTTCTTCGCAGGAAGGGAGGGGGGGGGGGGGTCACTGTAGTGTGACTGCTACAGTCGGAATCGTTCTCACGACTTTCGTTGCAGCAGCCCTACACTGTAGACACTACACCAGCTACAGGTCTGACCATAAATCCTCCCATAAAAAGCAAGCTCAGCAAGCTGACGTAGTCAGTGTCCAAATACTGTAGCGAGAGCTGATGCGTAACCATGCAATGAAATGTTAGAAAAAATATGCTGTTTAAAGGGAAGAGGCGACGTGAATATATATATATATATATATATATATATATATATATATATATATATATATATATATATATATATATATATATATCACCTAGTTAGAGGGGACTTTGCAGTGCCCCGTCGCGGTGGTCTAGTGGTTAAGGTACTCGACTGCTGACCCCCGTAGGTCGCAGGATTGAATCCCGGCTGCGGCGGCTGCATTTCCGAAGGAGACAGAAATGTTGTTGGCCCGTTTGCTCAGATTAAGGTGCACGTTGAAGAACCCCAGGTAGTCGAAATTTCTGGAGCCGTCTACTACGGCGTCTTTCATAATCATATCACCATATGATTGTGACGTTAAAACCCACATATCAATCAATCGAACATTGCAGTGTGGTACCAACTATACTGCAGCTGTATGAGTGCAATACATTTCTGCAAATCAGTTTTCAAATATATTTGTTCATACTGAGTTTGTTATTGTAATGACAGAAACGTGACAAGAAGTTTGTTATAGAAGTTTGTTCGCTTTTTTTCCTAGATATGTATAACTAAGCATCCTATTTAGTATGACTTGTTTTTCAGTAGGTTTGTGTATTCTAACTTGCTGTATAATTTGTTCGCTTTTTTTCGCTATGCTCCCTTTTTGTGCCCCTCCTGCTTGGTCTACGGACTGCAGTATATAATAAATAAATAAATACATAAATAAATAAATAAATAAATAAATAAAACCACCGCAGTGTAAGTCAGTGTTCTAATTGTGTTTCGAAAGGTCAAGGTTCACAGGAATCTCATGTGATTACATTGATGATCAGTTTAATAAATATTTCCATTGCCACTACAAAGTGATTGTGAGATGGACGAAATCCTTGAAAATAAATCCGTAATTCTTGCATACTTATCTACCTTTTCAAGGAACTCCGTGGATACTGCGTGTTCCTGTTCGGGCGCAGCGTGTTATTGTGAGTACATTTGTTGCCCGACTCAGCGTTGCTGTCTATGTGATCCTATCTACGATCCTAATTTGCTATAGTAAAAAAAAAGTCATTGTACTAAACAAACGAGAATGTTGATGTACAGAAAGCACTGGTCGTTCTGCATTGGTCTGCCTTTAATGGCTCGAGCTTCCTAATGTGCCTAATCAATATTGCGGTTGATTACAAACACTAGACACTCCGCGCCGTATTGTCGCCCGCATGGGGATAGAAATAGTCACTCACGTAATGAGACTTGTGTCCATGCACCATTCGCATCTCCGTTGGTCCATTATGTTTAGTGCAATGTTTGCTACAGCTTCGGCCATCAGAGAAACACAGATATAGCCGCGGGCCCTGTGGACAGGAAGTGCCACGCTGACCACCTTACTGAAAACAATCGGCCACTCATGCACATCGTACCGTTGTCAGTCGTGCGAAACCATCTCAATACTTTTCTTATCTTACATGGAAACGGATTCTGCCCTGCAAGTAATCGATACATGGCCATCGTATTCATTCAAGTGACGTCCTAACGATAACGCCTTTACCCGTCAGCGTGGTCGAGAAGCGAGTTCCACTACTTTCAGTTCCACTACACACGCATAATAATGTCAGCAGGCTCTGTTACTTCACCGAGAATTTTATTAGGAATAAGTGTTCAAAAAACATGAAAGCGAGAAGTTTAACACTCATTGCGTTTTTTTATGTTTTTCTTTAATTGTGAACATACTCGGCATAGATCTGTGTGGCTGGGTGAAAATTTATACGAATAAAACAAACTTTCCAGCCACTTTTGGTCGACATTTCCGGAGTCCTCCACTACGGCGTCTCTCATAATCGTATGGTAATTTTGGTACGTTAAACCCCACGTATAAATCAATCAGTCACTTTTTGTCGAATGTTTCTAAAATTCAGAAACTTCAGAAAGTATGAACTGACCCAACGTCTCTGGAATAATTCGGTACTTTCTCAAAGGATGACTGTTCGGCCGACTACAAAGCTAGCGAAATTTATTGGTTGTGTCCCCCTCTCTATTGTCTTTCCTCCCATCGTCTTTCCACCGTTCTCGTGGCTGCAGTATTTTCTCCACTTATTCCATAGACCATGCAAGTATATATTCGGTAAGGTCCCAGTTGGGCGGTTAATGTTTTCAGGTGTTGTTTGAATATGCCCGGACTCTAAGAACTGTCTTTTAGGGTGGCTTCCTTCCTTGTCGATGATCCGAGTGGCGTAGAAATTGATGTGATGGTCTATCAATTGGCTGTGTTCGGTAAGAGCGTTTTGTGCAGCGTTGAAGCTACGCACGTCATTCTGATGTTGCCGTATCCTTTCCGGGAAGTTTTTTGTCTCATCAGTGAGACAAATATACTGAAGCGAGACTTGATGTGCATGAAACGTAGACAAGAAATGCCTAATTGGCTGTCCCACTGAATGTGCCAGAAACGACAAAAAATACACTCGAAAGTGTACACTTATGTCCAGCCGTTTCACTTGCCAAATATTGGTGCTCAACTTATTGGTCTCCTCTAGTTTTTTGTTTTATTTGTAGCACTGAACTTTTTATGCACTGTGTTCGAGTTGCATATAACAAAAGTAATTCGCCGCTGCTTTACCTCCGCCATTTTGGGAAATATTTGACGGGCTAGCTAAGCCTCCTTTCGGAATCACATAGACACAGGTGTCACTCGACAAGTACGGCAAATTGGGTGTGTCGGTGCACAATTTCTTTCAGTTTTAAGATCAAAGAAAAAGCTTTAGCCGTTACTTGCTTCGTTCATATATACGCCCTACAAATTTTTCATGGAAGAACGTACATAACGAGCGAGCCTGGAGTTTGGCACGTACGCGTTTAGAAAAGCAGACTGGATGAAACCGTCATGACGCCTAATTGATGGATGACCTCAAACCAGCCAATGCGGACGCCAAGTCAGATCTAGTTACGGTAACTAGGAGCCATGGAAGAAAGCTTCATCGCCATGAACAAACCCCTACATTCAAGTACCTGGGCACGGTCACGTCGTTTTTGTGCTCTTAAATGGACTAATATCGTACTAATATCTGGTGTTTAAGAGAGTAGACATGTAGAAAGTCAGTCGAAGCTATTACGCCATGTTTTCCGTGCGGTAAAGGCGCGCTTGGTTTATTGCTCAGTGCTCTTGCATCTCTCGTTTTTTTTTTGAAAAGTTGTTGCTGCATATGTAGGCATAAGGTCTCATTTTTCCCACTCTACTCTGTCATTCTTGAGTGTTCAGCTGTTTCTTATACGAAAGACGTCATAAACGCTTCCAAGCAGCCAAAGTATCACATCATCAGTGCACCCAAACTTAAAAGAAGAATGACGACCCTAGCAACAACACATAAGAAAAGAATTCATCGCAGCGAAAACAAAAGCAGCCTATTTAATGTTCACCGTAAGAAGAGGTCACATGTTGAGAGAGTAGCTATTTAGCGTTGGGCAGTTATAACAGTTGCATGTACATCAGAATATGAGAAACAAAACGATGCGTGTGAGATTATAGGTGAGGTGATGAAACTGAAAGAGAAATATAGGGCAGATGTAACATTATTTGGGCTTGCTCAAGAAAGGGCAAGTTGGGCGAGGACACAGTTTTGCAGCGACTAACTATAGGATCATGTACTGATTACGATGATGAAAAATTTAGTAAAATGCAGTACTCTTATGCTAAATAGACAGATCAGAGTAGGCGGTGCACAATCCAACAAGAAATCTGTCAGCAATTACGAGGCTGCACTTGGCAAAAAAAAAGTGACAAAAAATTAGGAATCAATGCACTTATAGTTCTAAACCTCAAGGAAATACGGAGCTGCGTTCCTTCTTCGTCTTTAGGTTTCACTTTATGTCATCATCGATTTCTTTTTTCACTTCTCTCTCTTTATCGAATTTTTCTCTGGTTATTTCTACTTATTTCTTTCTTCCAATATCTCTTTGTATCAAGTTCTTTCTCCATCTTTCCAGCTTTTTTTTCTCCTTTGCTGTATATATCTCTCTTGCTTGTTTCATGTTTGTTTCTATTCTTTTTTTTCTCTATTTATTTCTATTTTTTTAGATTAGCCATTTTCCTATTTCTCCACTTGCTCTCTTGTATTTCTCTTTGTCATTATCGCTATATTATGCTTTACTTTCTCCCTCCTTTCTGCCTTTCATTTCTCCTCCTCCGTTTAACTCCCCTTCGTCATCCATTTGCTTACTACAGTATAATAGTCTATGTTATTCTCTGCTAGCGTGTCCCGATAGCCCAGGCGCTACGATGCTCACTTTCATATCAAGAATATTGGGTTCAAGTCTTGCCGCAACGACAATTTTCATTCTCAAAGTTATTTTTTCGTGTCTCTTTCTTTCTCTTTCTCTGTACTCATCTTTCTCCCGTCCATCGGAGTTGTCGCATTCCACGCGAGACAAATCAGCACGCTTTTCTGAAAGCGAAGCAGGACATGAAGGCGAAGGAGAAGAACAACAGGTCAAACAGAGAGCATGCCGCTTTATGATGATGATTATTTCTGTTCACCTGTCACAGACATACAGCGAGTTTAAAGACCTCGGCTATTATAATGCATTCATTCAGTCTATACACGTTTGTACTCGCTCAGGTTTCCTCGTACACACAGTCACAAGACGCTGGGATCCTGTACAGTAAATATGCGCCGTTGTAGCTAGCAGACACACAAGAAATACGAGTGGTCCTAGCATTGCTGAAATTTACAGGACAAGCATGAATGCTAAAAACATTATCAGAGTTCACCATCACATGCAATAGTAATGTCATTTTTTTCCTTTTGCTTTTGCATTTGTTGTACTAGCTACGCTGAACGAGTGCTGACTTCATTTTCCCGCCGCTATCGCGATGTGGTGTATCAAATGTACGTTTTTATCTAGTGCAGAAGACCTGCTGCATTATGCGAGGCAAAATCTCTCGTGCAAAACAGCCTACCAGAAAACATTCAAGTTATTCTACGTACTTCACACGCAAAGTCTCGAACTGTGCGCCCATTCGGACTCACAAAAATTAACGCCAACTGTGACAAATTGCAGCATTGTTAACGTGGTTAGTCTTTTCCAAAGTCCTCTGTTTATATACAGATTATCATTGCACCATTCGGAAGCCAGAATTACAGGATGCAAATCACGTGGAAGGAGGAAGCACTGCTTCGAGTTCATGTAGGATCATCTTCAATACATGAAGTGTATGGAGGTGTGGCTGTGGTGGTATGCGTTCGCATGACCATGCTGCTATGGTGTTAGCAAGTCGACCGAACTGATGGGCAATGCGTCGGTTTTTGGCGATCTCGAAACTCGGTGACACATGGTCGATGGCGCCTACTATGTAGCAGCCCTTGCAGATAAGGAAACTTATTGTATCATCTTCCATGCCATCATAGATATGCGTCGCTTTTTAGGAATCTTCCTCGCGGTTGCCCACTTTGCAGCAAAGGGTAAACAGACTCTTTATGCAAGTGAGATAGGATTCTGTCAACGCTGCAGCATGTGGTGTTAGTTTCCTTTCGGTCGATGTCTTCTTACCAGCCGATTGGCTGATCAGGGCACGCATATTTTCTTGCCGTGAAAATTAGGTTGCTTAATTTTACTTCGTGTTTCTAGAGCCAAATCCTTGCTGTTCCTTTCACGTAGAACGAAATATTCACACATATAAGTGTGTCACACCAGCGACAATAATTGCTTGTACGTTCAAGCATGACCAACCAGCACGGTGTAAAAATTATTCTTATACCACACCAAGGAGCCCTCAAAGTTGAAATTTTCAGTCTCACAAAACGTCTCGGGATTTTTGAACTCAAAAAGGAGAAAGTTGTCGTTACAGTGGCCGAAGTGGAAGCTCCGCTACACTGTGTTGGTACTCCGCACCACTACCAAATAGTGACGGGGTCGAGAAATCCCAGAAAAAAGACGGAAAATGTATGAACTAAGAGTACCACAAAAGAAAATAAACAGGATGGAGCACACCTAGTGCCAACAAGCCAAACTCCTTTGAATTCGCTTGCGGCTCGTCTTCCTGTCACACTTCCAATAATGCTCCTGTTTCATTTCCTTTTTCTTTTGGTGAGCTCATAAACAAGAAAAGACACGGTCAAGGGCACTTGCCTGTAGCGTCCACAAGCCAGCTTCGTCGGAAGCCGTGTCGCCCTTGTTCTCGATGCGATCGACACATTTAACAGTATGCTCCTATTTTGCTTTTTTAGGACTATGCTTCGAAGTTTTCTTGCGCTGCTCCCATCGAGTCGTTTTCTTTTCATGAAATGTAGAGAATCCTTCAGTGAAAATGACGGAACAGTACCTTTTTTCTCTCTAGGGCAATAACAATAATTCCAGCACCAATTTAATCATCTTCAACGCCTCGCGTGGAGCGTGTATTTTTCATCATAGCTTGTAACAATAGATTAAAATCGACAGAAATCAGCAAAACGTTTTTTCGCAAGCTCAACCATGAGATAAGTGACCGAGGGACAGTCTTGTCGCAACAACTTGGTATCGTCTTTTTCTGCGCAAGAACTTTATTTCTAGACATTTATGCTGTTAGCTGTACTTGACTGGCCCCCATAATAAAATATGCATTGCACCTACTAATTCGCATAAGCCATATAATGAACTCTCTCGGAGTCTAAGCTAATTTTATGAGCATTTTCGTAAGAAGCGTGAACTCCGTACACATGCTATTGAGCGCAGACGTGTGGGTGACTAATCACATACTTTCAATTAGATAAACAAACTCTCAGCAAAAAAACGTTACTGTATTTTTGTAACAATGCCGAGGAAAAGATTGCCATGCTTCTACTCTCATGTGTTGCCACCGCTATTTAGATTCTCTTCGGGGAGATGAATTCTCGTATTGTGATTCAGTGTATCGCTGCTTGCTTGCTTGCTTTTTTTATGCATGTAATCATCCGACGGCACAAGGCTGTTTGTAGGATGTGAGGACGCAGTGCTGCTGTATTCCTCTTTCTTCACGATTCCCCTGAGAGAGGTGTGCTGTCGCGCATCAGCGCATCCGTTAGCCGCTCGGCCACTTCCCTAATGATCACCATTGGGGCCAGTCTCGAAAGGGTTCGGGAGGAAGCACTGCTATACACAACCCCCGGCACCGACAACTATTTCCCACTCTCTGAGATTGCAGGGATAGGCCGAGGTGTGAAAGCAAGAATGACGTGAACGTAGAGAGGCTCCTTACAGCCACCCTGTTTGTCTCTCTTTGTGATGGTTGACTTGTTGTACCTTGTAGCGTTTGCCGCACTCGTTAGCTGACTCCTGAATCAGCCTCCTGTCGATGGCTGCTTCTAAATTGAATAACAGACCCACAACTTTTTTGTGTCTTGAAAAGCGCTACTCTTTTAGAGCAACGCCGTGGGCTGCTTTAGAACAACGGCTGGGGGACAGGGAGGCATATAGCTGCACCACCACATCGTGGGCTTTCTGGACAGTCCGCAGTTGTGGTATAGTAACTCTCAACTTTATAAGGCAGAGTCAGAATCCTGTTCTGGAGTCGACTTGGGCCCCATAACGAGGGGCACTGCTGGATCGTATGCTAAAAGTTACTAACTTCACAACAATCAGGGCAAGTACACTCAAAATTTTCTTAGGAGACGATGCAGAGGAAAAATAGACCTGCATAGGACCTGGTCTGGGGCATTATAACGGTATGACGTGAGGTCCAGACAACCTGCTGGATGGAGGAGTAAATAGCCGCTTAGTCATTTGGTGGGGCTGAGTCGCTTGGTTAATTGAGCTCAAATAATGAGCTCACACACCTCACCTAAAAAGAAAGAATAGCTAGTTTTTTTCCCACACGCTTCGCTTGAAAGTACCCATAGTCAATTATACTTTTGAACATTCCATGTTTCATTGAGTTCGTATAAAATTTGACACCTACCACTGTTTGTTTAGTTTTGCTTTATGTTTCTTTTTTGTGCGATTAGTACCGTGTGCACGGCGATAAAGGCATCGCCTTAGTCTGATGAACTGCTCAACCTGATGAACTGCTCAACCAGAGGCATCTGCAGTCCTTTCAGGGCCTCATTTACTTTCTAGTGGACATTTTGTAATTCTAACGATAGCGTAAATTTTATAGGAGTACTTCCCTTGTTACACATTACAGTTATTAGTTAAAGCACAAAATGCCTTTCCGTCCTCAGCTTTTCGCGTCGCACGAGCCAGTTTCAGTGTAGCTGCAATGGAGCCAGCTCCAAATGGTACCGACGTTAAATAGGAACTACACGAACGAACTGCTTGCTAAACAATGGTCATTTATCAAAAGAGCCCAAGTGCTGTACTGTATAGTGTCTTCGGCTCATACCTGTCTCTTGCAACCTCCTTTGTAGGCATCTGGTTGCATGGCTAGAATGTTCGGAGCTGGTTCGCCCGTTTCGGCAATGCTCGCCGACGCCTGCTGTTTTGCGGCGCGCGCACGTCTGATTTCACGCATATCTTGCGTTATCTTTTGAAGTAACTCTTGCATTACTGCATTCTCTGATATCTGTGCGATGACGAAATGGATAAATTGATATTGCTTTGGAACTTTATGTGATCCCTCGCAGTGCCCCGGATCTTATCCGCCAGTTCACCTTGCCTACACGGAAGCTCACCCCGTGAGTCTGGATCCTGTCGGAGCGTAGTTGTGCATTGTTTTGCTGGGAGACTGCGATAAGCCACACGATCATGATTTGGAACTTGAACTGATCCTCTCGATAGATGGAAAGTCATGGTGCGCAAGTTGGTTACTTTCATATTCATGCTTCCAGTCTCGTCTACGAACCACGTACTTAATCTTTTACCTTGCTTTGCATGTCCTGTCTGTGGTCATGCAGGCACCGCCGCACATGTTACACTTGGGCAGAGAATAGTGTTCTTGGTGGGAGTTGCAGAGGCCTCAGCCATGGAAGCTGTGGTACGCGAGGTTCGGGCAAACGTCCACAGGGTGGCTGAGGCGGCCGCATTGGTCAGATTACGCCATTCGCTAGTGACACAATGTGCAAGCTATAAGCATTGCGCCGTACGTCCCAATCGTGACGCGTCCCTAAGGGATCGCCTCACAATACGCCTCAGTAAACACGTCCCCAGTCGAGACGTGTTTATTTTTGAAGTTTCGCTTGAATGTGAATATGCCCCATTTTGGCTTTGCGCTCCGTGTTCGCTCGTTACGGAGTGCTGACGACAACTTTCTGGTGTGAGTTCGGACAGATCGTCGTCACTTCTGTACTTTTTTTCCCGTCTACTCGCACCCGCGAAGACGGCACTGGTAACTACGCGGGCACCGACCTTGACGATGTCGATGTCGGTAGTTTGGGGATGTGCACCGCCTTATCAACGTTTTTTTTTTACATTCTTGGGTTTCGTACCTTGTATGCCGATGTCTAAGATTAATCGTGCTTGCGTCGATGTCGTACTGTGAGTCTGCCCCACGTGGCCAGGTTGACTAATGCGGCGTTCCGGTCGTCTTCCATTTCTCATCTTCAGTAATTTCTTTGGCAGAAATGTCGGCCCCTATCACTTGATCATTCACTATTGAGTCACGTTCTTGTGTACTAAGGATTTGAGGCTACTCAAACTGTTCGAACAGCTTTTACTTCCCCTTCTCGTAACATGTTATTGTGCGGAATCAATTTAAATTTTAATTCAATCTTAGTCATGTATTACACTCTACCCCCTGATGTGTTTGTTGGGTTGCCAACCGAGTAAACACTTGGTTTACATCCTGCTGTTTTATTTTCACCCCTGTTTTTGTGTATTGCTTTCATTTCGGCTTCTGACTCAAGTTCATCAGAAGGTCGCCGAGAAAGGAAGGTAAAATGATTGCATGCTTTAACCTTGAGGCATTGCGTGCTTCTGGAACATATCGGGTGGACGGGATATCTCTAGAAGGACATTTCTCGTTTTATGGCGATTCTAAGGCTGCCAGTTGCATGTGTGATATGCCGCTCGTTTTATCAACAGATGTTGGCTTACGTGCTAGGTCGGGTCAAATCTTTGTCTCTCCCGCGAAATTTTGAATGGTCCATCCAATAGAGTTGAGAACGGAACTAAACACGGCTATGATGGCCAGGACTTTCCCGGGCGAAGCTATTCATTTTTATAGTAGCCGTAAAGCAGTCAAGTGCCCAGCTTTTACAACTTTCTGGCCACACAGCGTTAGTTGAAGAATGCGGGTTGTTAATAAATGTAACTATGTTATTCATTCACAGAAGCCTTTACATAAAAGTACGAAGTATTGCCTCAGCAGTGCCCGCATGTTAAACAATATTGTAAATCTGCACTTTTAGCACAAATGCACGCGTTTCCGTGCATGTCGCCATGTTTTTCAGGACGTCAGATAGACACGTCAGATTACGACTGGGTGAAGGCGTCAAAGCGTTCCAAATAGGTAGGCGCTACGGTGTCGGAGGTTTTGTAAATTTGCGATTGTAATAAATTCTAAACTATTTCGAGCTTTTACAGCGAAACTTGAGCCAATCCCAATGAGCACGTTGAATGAGTACCAAACATGAAAAATGCTGGCAGATTCAACGTACTTTGCGAATCAATGTTATGCGAAGCATGTGGGTAGATCGTGACTGTGTTGTAATCTTTTATTGAGCTAAACATTGCAAAATGACGCTAAAGGTACGTACAAAATTTTCTACGCACAAGTAGCCATAGGTGTGTGTAGAGCTTTCAGTTAGGATGAAGGAGGAGGCCAATTATTTCTGCTGCGTCTGCACGCATGTGTTTGATCGTTAAACTGTTTGGACCGTCGTAGCCGTATGCACGCGCATCTGACCCCATGCACAAAGAAGAGAGAGAGAGATAAAGATACAAGGAAAGGCAGGGAGGTTAACCAGACGCACATCCGGTTTGCTACCCTGCACTGGGGAAGGGATAAAGGGGAGAAAAGAGGTTGCACAAAGATGAGAAGGTACACACAATCACGAGCACACTCGGTGAGCACACACAGTTCACAGGCGGTCGCTCAGGTTTGTTGACTTAAGGTAAAGAAGCAGTGCTTTAGTTGCTTTCTGCGCAACTGAGGCAGATGCCCAAGGTCCTAGTATCTTCCGCACACAAAATGGTCCGGGGTCAAGTCGATTCAAAACCATCCGTAGCTGGCATCGCTGTGTGTCGTAGCAAGCGCAGCTGCAGAGGACGTGTTCGATGGTTTCTTCATCTCCGCAGTAGTCGCATGTAGGAGTGTCTGCCATACCAATGCGAAAGGAGTACACCTTTGTGAATGCAACACCCAACCAAAGGCGGCATAACAGTGTCGCATCGGAGCGGGAAAGTTGTGATGGTAGCTTTAGCTTTAGCGAAGGATCCAGTTCATAAAATTGACACCTTTGGAAGCTGGTAGACGACCAGAACGTGCGTGTGAGATCTCGAGTCAGCAGGTAAAGTTGTCTTGCTGCATCATTCCTTGATAGAGGAATCGGGACTACACGGGTTTCTTCACGGGCTGAGCGGGCTGCATCATCGGCTAGTTCATTTCCGGTAATACCGATATGTCCAGGCAGCCATTGATATATAATATCATACCCTCGTGCTAGAGCTTCATGATGGCAATGTCTTATTTCTTGTACCAGTTGGTCATGGCTCCTCCTACTCATGGCAGACTGCAAACTCTGAAGCGCTGCCTTCGAATCACAGAATATGACCCATTTTCCTGGACGTTCTTGAACGAGATATTGTAAAGCAGCCCTTATAGCAGCAAGCTCTGATGCCGTAGATGTAGTCATATGTGACAACTTAAATTTGATTGTCATTTCTGCAGCCGGAATTACAGCGGCACTTGATGAGCTGCTGGATGAGACGGACCCATCAGTGTATATCTGCGTTCGGTCTAAGTACAACTCATGTAATAATAGCAGTGTTGCTTGCTTCAATGCTACTCTGTAGTGACTGCTTTTCTTTTTGATTCCCGGAATTTCTAGACGTACTTGCGGCTGGTCGAGGCACCACAAAGGGCATGCGGTTCTCGCAGCTGGCGTATATCCTGATGGAATGCTGTTTAGGTGCTTGGCTATGACGTCTGAAAACGTAGCACGTGGTCTTCCGGAAGGTAGAAGGGCCAAGTGGTGGTCGGGGACACGGCTAGCATGTCGAATGTGCGCTCTGAGGCAATCCACAGCTATATATGTCCTGACCGGATGGTCTTTGGCAAGCATGATTGTGGCATAAGTAGAAGCGCATCGGGGCAGTCCTAGGCAGATACGCAGTGCCTGACCCTGCAAACTCTCCAATGAATGAGTATTCGATTTGCAAGTGTTAGTCAGTACCGGCAAGCTGTAGCGCAATAGACCCAGAAATAGGGCCCTGTACAGCTGTAGCATGGAGGCCACAGAAGTTCCCCATGCTTTACCGCACAAGAATTTCATGATATGCACAATAGATAGCAGTCTCTTCTTCAAGTACGCGCAATGTGGGCTCCACGAAAGACTTCTGTCGATTATTATGCCCAGGAAACGATGCGTCCGTGCATATTTGACACTCTGCCCATTGATGTAAACAGGGTATGGCGTCATTGGTTTGCGTGTAAACGCCATCAACGCGCACTTCACAGTTGATATATTTAGGCCTTGTTTCTGAAGGTAGGCTGTTGTGAGTGTTGCTGCCCGCTGTATTCGTGCACGCACCAGAGGGCGAGTAACTGCAGCACTCCAGAGGCAAATATCATCGGCGTATATGGATAGGCACACCGACTTTGGCAGAACCTTCACCAGACCAATGAGGGCCACATTGAACAATGTGGGGCTTAAAACACCTCCCTGAGGTACTCCGCAGTAGGTGTAATGTTGGGCAGTTCTACCCTCATATGTTTGTACAAAGAAACCTCTGCCAGTTATATAATCTTTTATCCATTGAAACATTCGTCCACCAACGCCCATCGCTGCGAGAGAAGTGAGGATGGCATCGTGAGCTACATTATCATATGCACCCTTCACGTCAAGAAAGAGTGCCACTGATATGCGCTTGCGACTTTTTTCTTGTTGAACAAATGTCGACAAATCAAGGACACAGTCAATGGAGGAGCACAAAGAATATTTCAGAGTAGCATACGTGCTGAAAAATAGCATTCTGTGTGGTCACAAGAGCGAAAAGGCAGAACAGCATCGAATAAAGAATTCAGACGGCACACTCGACACTCGTGAAGAGGGCGAGGGGGAGGGGGAGTGCTTGGACGCTCTGGAATGTCGGAAGCTCATTATCTCACTGCAGACCAAAATAGAATGAACAAGTACAATGAAATGTAGAAGGGCAAATGCAACGGATGTTAGCGCGGGACTGAAATCTCTACGTCTGCTTCGTTCCATCGCCGCCTGCTGTGGCTAATGCTCCTCGCTCGTTAGGGAGCCCAGCCCTACGCCATTCCGACCCTCACAGGAACAAGCGACTCGCCTTTCCCCACCCGGCCTTAATTAGGAATGCTCCTGCTCGCTGCCGAGAGTGTGCCTGCCCTTTGGCAACAACTCTGATATGCACGTCAGCGTAAGCCCACGCTTACCTTTTAAGCAGTGTCAACGACTGGGTTTCGACATCCTATATACAGTAATCTCTGGCTCCACTTTTCAATGTGCCTACAGCATGGCTACTGTTAGCGGCACCGCTCTCAGTGTTAAGTTCGGTAGCAAGAAATAACAAGCGATGTATTTTAGATCAGGCTGAGTATTGGATCAAGTATGATGCAGCCTCGGAATGGCACTACGCATTCGGGAAGCGTTTAAGGTAGCGTTGGCAAATATGCTCGAGTCCCTTGTACTTATATTAAAGAACAAGTTAACGGGCCCTAAATTATCAAAATTTCCTCAGCCCCCCTCAGCGGCGTCTTTAATAATCATATCCTGGTATTCGGGCTTTAAACGCCGTCAATTTTTACTATGAATTGAGGTAACCGGTCAAGTTGAGTACAGTATATTTTTACAGGGAATATTTATTCGTGGAGAGCGGGTCTAGCTAACGCTGCGCAGAAAACACAGTATTGCAGGACAACAGGGCAGCACGAAAGTTCAACCCACAACAACAAAGTTGCCGTCTTCCTTTTTTTGGATGTAGTTTCAGCGCTTGTGCCAGAGCTACAGTTTCATTCCCGTGTCATCAACCTGGCCGAGTCACAATGAGTGAATAACCAGAGTAGATTCTAAAATGAGAAATGTGGGCTACTTGAGTTCTGGGTGTAGCAGCCGATGAGCATGTTGTAGCGTAAATCTCATAAGCGGCAGGTGTTACCTGACGAAGGTCACGGTAGGGCCTAACGTAGCACGATAATAATTTCTCGCACAGTACAAAACGTCGAGATGGGAGCCACGCGAAAACAAGAGAGCCCGCAGGAAAAGTTGGCCCCGTATCTGCATGTTACAGTGAAAATGTCATCGAAAGACGATAGTCTTGCGTCTGGAGAGAGTGAACAAAACGTTTATTTGATGTTCTGCGCAAGAAAAGCGGTGAATGGTATACTGGAGGTGCTGGAGAATGGAGAATGGTTAGTCCGACGAAAGCAGGGTGTCGAAGTGTAGCAAACTATGACGGCTGAAAAGTACATAAAACTTAGAGCAGGCGGCTTTATGTAGGTGGTGACAAACGGTAGAGCTATGTCCCAATCAGTGTGGTTGCTAGATACGCACAGAAAAAAAATTGGCAGATCCCACCTACAGTGGGAACCGACGATACGCGAAGTACAAATGAGAGATGTTGATATGTCACTTTACATTCAGCACATCGTTACGACGTGGAGGTAAATAATGCCATCTATGACTTCCGTGTCATGATTGTCATTTTTGGATGTGTCATATACCTTCATCATCTATTCACGTCACGTCCTACCAAATTCAGTATATGTGAATCTTGCGAAACAGCCGCTAGCGCGCTATGAGCGTTGTATGTTGTCATGCTCTTACATAACATGCTTGTCAGGATTACCATGCTTGGAGCAGTCATATGTACTTCCTCATTTATTGACGTCACCTAACAATTTGGTATATGTGAAGCTTGCTGTGTTTGTCATATGTAGAGCTTGCTGAATCAGTACATAAAGAAGTAGATACCCATGCTCACATAAAACAGCGCAAACTCAATGACAAATGAAACACACAACCACATGAACAAATTTAATTGAAATTAGAAAAACATGAATTCATGCAGCTTCGAAGAGTTTGTAAGAACTGCAAGATTATACAGAGGGAAGTTGAGCTGTATGAGGCCGATACATGACCTACGCAAGCGTGTACACCCTATAACGTATGCCGCCGGAGTGTGTTCCGCTAAGGCGCAGTGAGAGTGCACATGCGGCTAAACTATCCACGCACGCTTGATCCACTCTCGGAAGTTCACGGTTATAGGAGTATCAGGATGCAAGTGCTCTTGATGCGCGGCATCGCGGAAAAAACGAACAATCAAATAAGAATTATTCGGTGAGAATAGATCATACAGGATAATATCGGTATACTGCATATGACATAGTTGCAGCCCTACATCAAAGCGACGCTGGCATTACCCCTCCACTATTGCATTATAGATAAAAATTTCTCGAAAGCATGCACGATCGCGACACCACCTCCAAATATATCGGGCAAGGCTCAGGAGGTTTATCACTACAAAAAGTAATTGAAGAAAAAAAAAACAACTGAAAGCACTTTGCGAACTGGCGATGCCGGCTTTCGTAAAGATCTTATTTCGGGATGAAACGGTTCATATTGCGTTGCGGGGTAGTCTTGAACACCGCGTTTTGTGACGACTTGAACAAGTCAATTTTATGGTCCTATTCCACTGTTATCTATCTATCTATCTATCTATCTATCTATCTATCTATCTATCTATCTATCTATCTATCTATCTATCTATCTATCTATCTATCTATCTATCTATCTATCTATCTATCTATCTATCTATCTATCTATCTATCTATCTATCTATCTATCTATCTATCTATCTATCTATCTATCTATCTATCTATCTATCTGTCTGTCTGTCTGTCTGTCTGTCTGTCTGTCTGTCTGTCTGTCTGTCTGTCTGTCTGTCTGTCTGTCTGTCTGTCTGTCTGTCTGCCTGTCTGTCTGTCTGTCTGTCTGTCTGTCTGTCTGTCTGTCTGTCTGTCTGTCTGCCTGTCTGTCTGTCTGTCTGTCTCTCAGGAATCTCAAAGAGAGGGACCTCACATAAAACGTTAACGTGCAGCAGAAAAACAGGCACTTAAAATCGAGATCAGCAAACGAGAACTCGAGTAAGCCTTCGCTATAAACCCCAAAGTCATTTACAACAAGTGGCCGGGGATTAATAGATGCCTTCGTTTCACACTTATACACGATTCCAGGAAGGCGTCCTCCTTCCCTCCCCCATTGCTCATTTCCCTCCACTCAGAGGAACATAATAGAGGCTCTCAAGCGTCAGGCACCCGGCCTTTCACGAAAGCTAAAATATGTGAGCACGACATGAGGGGCCTGCTTTAGCATCGATATTTGATAGAATAGTGAATGCCAAAAGATGTAAAACAATAAATGATCTACAAGCAAGTAAAAAAGAGAAAGCAAGCATACAAGGCTGTAGACTGCAGTCGCGGTTCTAAGACTTTATAAGACATAACGAAGTCTTGATTGGATCTCATGAACTTGCGCATGTTACTTTATTGGAAAAAAAAGTTGCTGCCTTTCAGGCAAGGAAATTTTTACAGAAAGAGGGAAATATTTCTTGCAGCGATGTTTGCATGAAAGCAATCGTTATATTTAAAATACCCTAGTACTTATACGCACCGTATTCTGAAAGGTATTGTCCACTAGTTACTTAATAAACTGAAAAATGTTGAACATAAACATATTCAAATTCCTTACATCGTTGCTGAGAATAAAGTGGTCTGACTTGATATACCTTTTTCTTGACTCGTTGAAGAAAAGTACCCAAGCGCTTGTAACCTTTCCGCATTTGCTGTTGTAGGCCTAGTGATAACAGGTTCAGAACAAAATAGAAGACGTAAGCAACGGCACAAAACAGCGTGTTGGCGTACCAACTAGAAATCAAAATCAATTCCATTTGTCAGAAGAAAAGAGCCAATTAAGGTTCGGTGCTCGAGGAAAGACTCTGCTATGTACGGCTCTAGCCAGTCGTCAGCACTTCTCAGAGAAGAGAAATCTATCTTGTCCCAGCGTGTGCATGTAGCCTGCCCTCCGTTGGCACTCTGAAATTGCATGAGGGGCTTGAAACGTTTTTTTTAAACAAGAAGACTATTCTCTTGCATTTTACTCCGTTCAGCAGCTCTTCTAAAAGTAACTAAAGAATTAAAACTAATGTTGAAGGATGGAAGTACCCTATTCCTGATCAAAGAAGCTCAAAGTCATTTTTTTTTGTTTTTAATGGTATATTATACCACTTTACAGCCCACTTTTCCTATCCCCTAGAATAATTCGTGCTATCAACTACATGTATGCGCTATATAGGTGCTGAAGCAGGGATGCACAAAAAGACACGAAATAAAAACACCAAAACTGACCAGCGATGTTTGTTTTTTCCTTCCCTGCTTTTTGACGCTATCGGTGAGTCGCTGCTCACAATCGTGACATCTCGTTTCTTGAAAAAGCAAAAAAAAAAAGATTCGGTGGAAACGGAGTTTCCGCTGCAGCAGTTCTCAGAAGGGTAGACTGGCACTTGAGAAAGAAAACAAGGAAATGCAGCTGTTGTATGTGGAGCCTGGACTCTGCTGATAGCGTGTGAGTGACACTATTCAAAAAGTACGAACAGCGCTCAAGATATACGGGAGCCATAATCTGCAGGGATCGTAATTTTCAAAAAAGGGAGAGAGCGCCTTCTTTTTAAAAGCTCGCTCTTTAACTACGTCGCTCAGACGACGTGACGCATAAGCCGACGAAAGCAGAACATGGTATAAAATAGCGACTTAAAAAATTTGTGAAGCCAGTCCATAAATGCGCAAGCGTTAAAACAATGAAACTGGAGTATTCCGATGCTAATCGGGTTGCTTCTATGTTTTTTTTTTACTAGGCTTTAGATGGGTTATAGTATGTTATTTTCAGGTTGATTATATGGTGAAGGTAAGTCATCATTCTCTTCCACATGTACACGCTAACTTGTGCGTTCGTCGCAGTTTTTTTTTTAGTCCTTCAGTGGCAGTCACACAAAGCAGCCTTCAAAACCAACGTGCTCATATGTACGATAGGCAAAATTAGATTGCTGGTGAACCGTTATACCTGCAATCAATGCTAGCTGACAAGAAAGCCTCGGGATGTCTTACGCGAGAAGGAATGAAATGTTTACAACTAGAATGAGTGTGGTAAAATGCGACAAAAGTTTTAAAATCTTGAATATTTATTTTTATTTCACTTCTCACAATAAAGCAGCACAATAAAACAACACACTTCTCACAATAAAACAACAAAGCAGAAAGTTTACTTTGAGTAAAAAGGTGTGTGCTCTCTACATATTGACCTGCTTCGAAACATTCTTGTAAATATAAATAAATCGTACTCCAGATGTCTCATTTCGCCCCAACATGCAGGGAAAAACAAGGCGCTGCGTGGGGCAAGACGAGACAGTGGGAAAAGATTCATTCCTTCAGTTTTTGAAGCAGCAATCGATAATATTCACTCTGTGGGCTCTTACGCATTTTTAAGAAATCTAATTCTGGACTCCCCGCATTGAATCTAGACAGAATTCGGGGCCGTGTATCTCCGAAACTCCTTGCAGATCAAACACCTGCCAGTGTGTCTTTGTGCCAATGTGGTCTTTTATTGAGCACTTGCATATCATTGGGTTATTCAACAACTTGAGGCTAGATATGTTTGGACGTATCTTCTTTAGTTTTTTTGCCATTTTGGTGCAGAACTAATCAGTCGTGTCATTGCTTTTAACTTAGTTCATAGGGCTTTACGAGGGAATGATTTTAAATACTGTGCTAGATTCATATTTTTAGCGCTTGTATTTCTTTCCAAAAATGTTATTGTAGAAACGCTGTTAGAACTCAATCAAAATACGTGTTTGCAAACAACTTGACTTGGAGGTTCCGCCATTTTTTATACGTCTCCTAATAGCATCCTTGCGAAACCGGAAAAACCTTGATGCAGCGCGAATAGAGTGAGTGATGTTCTAAACGGCAATCAGTGTTTTTTGCTGTCGTTTTCCTCCCAGAAAGCTCTATATGACAATCTCTTGTAAGTACAAACCATCTTAAACAAAAATATAAAGTGTAATGAGTGTAGGTTATTGGTTCAATTAATAACACACTCTCTAAGCACCGCGGCATGCTTTCTTGTCGCGTTTTCTCCCTCTCACATTCCTGAATTAAAAACAAAAGTTCCACTTTGTCCCCGGGCAAGAAACGAAGTAAACGTTTGGCGTTCTTTTGCCCGTAGTCTAAATGAACAAGTAAATATTTACTTTGAACTGGTGCAAGAGTAACTTCATGCACGGATCCGAAAATTCGGCCGAGTAGGATTTCGCCCTTTTTCACGGGTCACGACAGTACTGACATCAGCCACGTAAGTTTTCCCGCATGAACGCTGCGAGAAATTGTCGACATTTACAAATGAAAAGTATCACTATAAAAAGAAACAAAGAGAAAAAGCTTTAGTATTGGCTAGAAAAGTGGGCAAAATAAATGCGGCGTTTTGGCCCGTCTCTCATTTTACCCCACACTACCGTGGTGTAACAAAAGGCAGGAAGGCTAATGTTTCAATGACCAACATATCTGCAGTAAAAAGAAGCTTTAGGTTTTTTTCACCTTTTTTATCTTCCTTTGTCGACTACTTCCGAAGTAGAAACACTGGCATCATCACATGGCACAACCTAAGCATGAACGCCGAACGAGAGAGACAGAGAGAGTGTGTAAAATGTCTTTATTGAGGTTCCAATGGTGATGTAGCACGTGCAAGTATTCGCAGCGACAGACGAACGTGCAGGCGTTGTTTAGGGGCAGGACCTATCGAAGAAGTAGTATCCTCGATAAGGCCTCTCTACTGCGTCTTCCGGCTACAAGAAGACGCCGTAACTGGCATGGTAATTTCTCATCGAAAGTTCCTGCAGCATCGGGCGAACACTCCACCGGGTGTTCTGATTGCGCGCACAGCTCAGCCGCTACCGTTTTCTTATTTCCATTTCAATAACCATCCTGAAGCATTCCCACGCAACAGCGACAACTATGCTTTGTGTCGAGTAGGCGTGCGCGCGGCATTCCCAGAAAAGAAAAGCATCATATCCTAGCTTGGGAAGGCAGCCAAGCGAGCAGAGATGGGATTGCCGCATTCTTTTGTACCGCCACGTCGCCTTCCCACGGGAGTGCGTGACGCTGACTCTTGCATTTTTCTCCAAGGAATCGCTTTCACAGCATAATTTTTCTTTCCTCTTTCATCTCTCCGTCCGCATCGATTCTTTGTCTTCGTACGTGACTCCGACCAACCCGAAAACATTCTCCATCATCTTCGCCATCTCTAGATTGCAGTTTTCGTCAATCTTCGCTAATGGTGCTCCAAATCTAACACGTATGAACTTGCGGATAGTGCTAGTTTTTTGGCGTGCGAGCTTATAAGGATTGCTGCCGTAAACTTGATTTGGAAATGCGTTAAGAACGTGGTCAATAAACGCCCGCTTTGCCCAAGGTCGTTTCGGAACCTAAAAGCGGCCGCTATTCATGCTTGCGCGAAATTTAGAGAGAACTCACGATATGACGCATGATACGACCGCTTTCTCATGTATACTGCCATAGTCCTGGCTCCAGTTATCCTAGAGCGTTTAGCGTGCGTGCGTGTCCATGTGACGTTTTGCATAAACGATATTGCTGCAGCCAGCCACGAAGTCCCCCCCCCCCCCCCGCCTTCTGCAAAACCATCGTTCTCGTTATATTTTATTCATATCACTAATCAGAACTTAAGTCTTGGTAGCATTGTAAAGCTCAAAGGCATGACCGACTGGTCGAGAATGCTTAAGAAATACTGCCAATGCGCTCGCTTATGCAGCCCCGTGATTTTAGCACACAGAAAAAAAGTACAGCCAAAATGCGATTGAGTATTCTTTGTGAAAAGCTCATAAACATTCTTCATCAAGTTGCTATGCAAGTTTACAGGGCGGCGATTTGATGATAGCGCACTGGTATTTTAACGTTGGTGGCATCAGTTATCCATCTCGCCGCCATTGCAAAGAGAGTGGAGTATGAATATACAGTCATCACAGGATCTTTTTGGCAGTTCTGCCGAAATAATAGGTACAGAGTACTTGCTTACTCATCCATCGGTGCGATCAGGAACTTTATTTGTTATTGTTTTGCTTTTCCTATTTTTTTCAGTGAAACTGAGGCGCGCCTATTATAAGGTTCATTTTTTTCAGTTTAAATTTTGTAATCATATCGCATGCGCTGTGCTTAATGAATGTTCAGGCAACAACACAACGCACAACGCCTACTCGGGGGCGTTGTGTCCTTGTTTGACGAGGGGATGTAGTTTGGCAATATTTTGATTCCACTTAATGTCCTGTTCGCTATTTGATTCATTCGTCATGTGTGCTGCACTCGGGACATCAATGTTATAGCTTACTTCTTGTAGCTCAGAATTTCATAGAAGGAGCATTATCAGGCAGCTCTGCGTCAAGACTGCACAGTTTCTATGCCAGGATCGAAAAAAGTGCAACCCCATAAAAGTACTGCTAAAACAAAGAGCGCGTATAATTAGAATGACGAAAACAGCAAAACTCACATGGCTATACTTAGCTAGAAAAAGAAAGAACACGTCGGGTTAGAGGTGGGTCACAGCAGGCAGCAGCGACGGCGACATGGGCTGAGCATGTCACGCTCGACAACGACACCTAAAAATGTGTTCCGTGGCACCAGGTGGCACCTTGGTAAATGACCCCCAATATCTAAAGTGCTGTATAGCCGGCGGCACACGTTTATTCTGTCTTTCTTTCTGGCTGCAAAACGCGCTTGTTAACTGACTCTGGCAAAATAAAAAAGAGAGTGGTTGAACACTGGCTCTGTCTCTCAGACATAGAGAGTCACAAAACAAGGACTGAGAATATTCCCAAATATTTTGTTTTTGATAAAGCTGACGCCAGTGCAAAACACAGCTTATGCCGTAAATTGTGAGAAATTGGGTAGAATGAGTCCAAATATAATTGTTTCATACGAAGATCACCAGACAGCGTAGCAGCATCAAAGTTCACGTTAGATCAGACGTTTTTGTCATCAGCTGCAGTTCATCCATCATAGTGCCATAAGCTGCGACAAGGCTACACATAATATAATGAATGATGACAATAATTATGGAAAGTATATCAACTGAACACAAGTTATGTGGTCTAATACAAAAAATCTTCACCTTGCGAATTTTACACACGTCGCTTCTTCCAGGTAAATGTAGTGCTTATACAAATGATATAGACTCAAAGATTACACGAGTTTTGATAACGGAACTTGACATATAGCATTCATGCCCGTATAGTTTTCAGGGAATAAAAAGGCAGATCCCACGTACGGTGAGAATCGATGATATGCGAAGTACTGATGAGAAATGTTGATATGTCACATTAAAATCAACACTTAGTTACGAGGTGGAGGTGCCGCAAATGACTTCCATGTCATGATTATCATGTTTGGATGTGTAGTTTACTTTCGCCCTCTATTCACGTCACGTGATACCAAAATTAGTATATGTGGAACTAGCGAAATGGCCGCGAACGGATCATGAAGGGCCTAATATACTCCAATGTAGTGTCGACGCGTGCGCAGGCTGGGCACAGAGACGCTAAGTTAGCGAAACGCGAGCACCCTATAGTCTGACGCCAGGCGCGACCAGCGTCCATCGGCGCGGCCCGACGGCAACCGGCGCGAAATGCGACACGCTGCATTTCGCGCCAATTCGTTACCCAGACAACGCTGCGTCTCCCTCTTTTCGTGACGGAGGGACGCTGGGCGCGCGGAAACGCGCATGCGTCAAATCAACGCAGCGCGGCACGCGCCTGCGAGTATATGGTAGGACCGGCGTCGCAACGCTGGCGCGACGCGAAGAAATGAACGCCGGTGAGCACGCGCACCACGTCACGTCGAAATGTATTGGTGCCTTTACTGCGGCATGTAGTCATCTTCTCACATAACACGCATCTCATGATTGCCATGTTTGCACCAGTCACATACCTTCGTCATCATTTGGTATTACGTCCTCGACATGACGTAACACCAAATTTAGCTAGCGAAGCGGCTGGGATCACATCATGAGTGTGGCATGAAGTCATGTTGTTACAGGGCACACATGTCGTGATTATCATGTTTGGATATGTCATTTACGTATGTCGTCCGTTTGCGTCGCATAATATTGAGTTTGGTACATGTGAAGGTAGAGAAATGGCCGTGAGCGCATCATGAGCGTAGCATGTAGTCATGTTGTTATATGACACGCATCTCATGTTTATCATGTTTGCACCAGTATCATACCTTTGTCATCTATTCACGTCCCGTAATACCAAATTCGGTATAAGTGAAGCTAGCGAAACGGCCACCAGCGCATCGTGAGCGTTGCAAGTTGTCATGTTGTTACATGACACGCATCTAATGATTATCATGTTTGCACCAGTTACATACCTTCGTCATCTATTCACGTACCGTAATACCAAATTTGGTATATGTGACGCTACCGAAACAGCCGCAAGCGCATCCTGAGCGTGGTATGTAGTCATGTTGTTACATAACACGTATGTCATGATTTTCATGTTAGGGTCTGGCGCTTGTGTTTTCCATGCAATCATGTCATACCATTCCAGTTTTGTGACATGCCATGTGAACGAAACCACCGCAAGAGCTGCAGGACCGTGAATTGTAAATTATGACATCCATGACATTCATGTCAGGATTTTCATGTTATGACTAGTCAAATATGTTCTGCATACAGTCTTCTTATGTCATGCCAAGTGTGGTATGGATACCTTTATTGAAACGGCCAGGAGAGCTAAAATTCGTAGGCGGCTAGATAGATAGATAGATAGATAGATAGATAGATAGATAGATAGATAGATAGATAGATAGATAGATAGATAGATAGATAGATAGATAGATAGATAGATACGCTGAAAGTCGCCGAAGTTCGTTAAGAAATCCTTTGCATTTAATACCTTTAACCATATGCTTGAAAGTGTTGAACAAAGCCTGCTGCATAAGTGATATCGGGAACTGGGTGACCTAGTGTAAAGTTGTTCTTAGTCTCATCTCTAGGCATTTTAGTGATGCTAGTGCTGAAGTAGTTCGTTGGACTAATCATCTAATGGGCGTTGGTAGAAAGAGGGAAATATTCAAGCTAATTCTATCAATCACGAAATTTTTTAATGAATTCTAACAGTACCTTCAAAGAGGAACAAAGGAAGGAGGGGGGCGTAGGAGAAGGTATATGTTGTTGCTTCTGCTGCCCCCCTACAAGCAGGTCTTCATCATCTAACCTTTTAAATAAATACTGCCGCCTGCCTTGTAACGTAGTGATGGTGCGGCTAGGCATTGTGTCGGCCCTGAAACTCTTCTCGCTTGTCAAGTCTGACATCATCCGACCACGCCCGATCCGATGGAGGCGGAAATGTTGTAGTCCCGTTGCTCAGATTTGGGTGCACGTTAAAGAACACCAGGTGGTCAAAATGTTCTGAGCCCTCCACTACGGCGTCTCTCTTAATCTTATGGTGGTTTTGGAACGTTAAACTCCACATATCAATCAATCAATCAATTAAACAATCGACCAAGCCCGAATCTATGGGAAAGGAAACTGCCTTCTAAATGTGTATTTGAATAATGGGCAGAATACACAAGTTACTTAGCAGCAAACAAAAGAAAGCGAATGATGTCATCTTTGAATATTTTTGGCTGCTTATATAGTGCTGGCTTTCCCGAGTATTGGGAACTCTTTCGCAGTTAACAAACATTCTTGCACTTACGCCACAAATGTCTGGCACTAATGAAGCATTCAGTAAGCGAGAAAGACGCTTAAAGCTGAAAGCTGTCACTGTTAACGCAAACTGGCAATTATCTGTCAATACAGTACTGGATAATTTGTGACCCTTCCGAGAGGCATTCTCCTAAAGCAAGTTACGGTCAGACACGGCAAAACGGAACATTTTGTAATATTGTCCGCTGTAAAAGAAATGCTGCAGCAGCGTTAAGTTCTACATAGTTATGAACCCTACAGCTGCCCGAGAAGGTGTAACTGGTGTGTTCTTGGGAGCAAGAGCCGGCGCATCTGCAAAAGCTGTGTATGGCTACTAGTTTGTTGCAAGCGATAAGCACTCGATCGAATTTCAAATCAGGACCAGTCAGTGCATATCCCACACGTAGTTTTTAGGTGTGCTGAAATGCTAATAAGTAACATATTCCTGCTCCAAAACTGCGCATCACAGATGGTTCCACGTATCTTTATTAAGATTTTTATGCGTTGGCGAACCTTGGCCGTGGTTTCTGTTTCATGCATAAAACCACACTTCAGGTTGCAAAACATAACCTGAGCAAAACGTATATTTCAACGCTTCCTGCACTGAAATTTCGCCCAGTCATCATTTATAACTTCTGGTATTTTTTTTTATATGGCGGTATCCAACTCTTTCTACAGCCAATACATTTCAATCACACGGCCAACGACCGGGTCTCTGACCTGCATCTTTCTATATATGTTCAGACGATGGATGTGCGTGAATCAAAGTGCCGTTACAAAAACTTATTCCTCTGCATTCGCTCTCCTTTCCTTTCATTTTCAGGAAAGACTCGCAGCGTTCGAATAGGGGGAGGACAAAATGAAGGGTAGAGCAAACACGACCTTGTGTACCGAAAACATCCCGCCTCAAAGCGCTAGGGGAATGCACGCGTAGGTTTTGGATACAGGACATCGTGACAGGCGCCAACATTCGAAAACATCGTCTAGCAAGTGCGTGTTTACCGCAATAACGAAATGACAAAACCTGTGCTGTACCCTTCTCTGTCAATTCAAAAAGGAAAAAAATCTATGCCGCGATGACAGATTGAACATCGAAGAAGCACGGAAAGTAAGATGAATGTTTGAACGCAAAGCAATACTTTAATGGAGGATATGACGCCACGGTGTCCCCAGCAAAGAAAGAAAACGAAAAAAAGGCATCATTGAAGAAGTTGCGGAGAAAAATGTCGTGTTGAATGTCAAAGCATGCTTCGGTGACTCCGCTGGCACATGTGAACAAGAAAGAAGAAGAAAAAAAAACTGACACAATGGATAACTCGAGTATATGAGCAAGAAAGTTGAGTAACCATGTGAAAGACGCGTGTCTCAACGAAGCGTATTAGTTTTACAACACACCTGAAGAAAACATGGCGAAAACTGACGCATGTGTAAGTGTGGTAGCGTAAAATAAATAGCGCACAAATTCGCTTACTAGTCGTCATAAGAACCTCGCTTCTGCGTAAAAGCCAATTTTTTTATTGCTGTTTCCCATTTATTCATCTTAAGTGGGAATAGAACCATAATACGGCCCAGATAGGAGTTCTAGATTTGTTATGGTGCCCCGGGTATTGCGACTCTATGTCTTCAATAAAGAGCACCTGAAAATGTTATGCCTTAAGAATGTGATATCTACAAGCATGATAGTCAAATCCCGGTTTGCTACATATCACAGGACAACATCACAATTTATGCAAAACTTATCCTAGCAAATCCACATCAACTTATCAGTTATGGAACATTACTGCCGCAATGCTGACGCAACAGCATTAAACAGCTTGTTTCGCACCGGATCCGGTGTCGGTCTCAGCGGCGGTGCCTTTATCTGTAAGCAGAAAAGCAGCAATGGTCGTGAGCCAATCCACACAATTTTCAGTGTGCACCTCGATGCCGGTGTTCTCTGCGCGATCGGCAATTTAGGCATAAATACGTCTAACTAACCTTTGTGTCATTCGTCATTTATGTCAACAGGCGCGCAACGCCCTCATTCTCCCAGGTACTGACCGAGCTCAATGCTGCTTATCTTGGGGGATCAGACGAGAACTGGCGCATTCAATATAGTATGGCCGATGGCACGCGCAATATACTGAATACCAGGAAACATTGTATTCTTTGCATTGCGGCGGTTCGTGAGTCTTATTTACAGTCTTCTTGATGAAGAAACTAAGGCGGCTTTGGGGATTGAGAAGTGAGTAAAATAATCATACACCGTATGGGGCATGCTCGTTGAAACAGTTTACGCTCCAGCACGCCTCGCAGAGTGTCTGACAGCATGGTTATTGAGGGACACGTGATTAGGGTGTCCGCACCTCACTGATTTTGGGAGCTGTAAGATTGCCTTTTATGGGATAGTAATATAGAGAAGCAGATGAACTAAATATATATTGAAGTAGTCAGTGAAGGATGTCAAGAGTGACACGATGTTGAAAAAATTCTGGTATGTGCGCGAACACATATAAACAGTGATAGCAGAACTTGTAATGTCTCTATATTGCAGAGTTTTATCAAAAATATCTAATGTTGGTTCACAGCAGTTGTTGTACCTACGATATTCAGGCTTTATCGTCAGTTTTTCACATCTAGAAGTGAAGTTTAATAATCATATAAATAATGTAATACTAAACATATGGTAGCACCGGAAAACGAATACTAATGTTCACGAAGGGGCAGGTCTTAAACAAAGGAATAGATTCAGACACGATAATCAGAAAATAAAAGAGCCTTATGCAGCAATGCGAATTTTGACCCGTGTCTTTATATAAAATGCTAGAAGAAAAATAATGCTCAGTGAATGCTTTTTGCAGCACCGGTTATATAGCTCGTGGCGATAGCGCCCAGAAATAACCTCCCGAGGCAGAGAACAACAAAAAAGCGTCACTTCTGCATTTTACGTAGTTTAATTTTTATTTCGAGCGCCCTTGTTTGCAGCACGTTTATGAATGCAAGCAGAACGACATTGCTGCTTGACGCTATCTCGAAGGTGGTAATGCTTGTAAATTAGGCCACACAGAAGAATGGAGCAGCGAACGGGCATCGGCCAATCGAAAACACACAGATGGGATACGTGGCGTCTCAACGTTTACGGAGAAAAATAGAGCAGCGGTACGGTATAACGTAAGATTTATAAGACAGTAAAACAACGCACCTTTGAGGTATGCAATGAATGCCAAGAATCTCGCTTGCATAAGCCGCCTTCATGGTGTATATCATACACCCTGATGCGCTTCGCAAACACAGCACGCCGATAAGGACCGAAATTGTGCCAGAACAGGTGGTACGAAGAGCAGTCAGAAGGGGCTCAGACGTAAATGTGTAAGGCTGCTTTGGCTGAGGTGTTTTCGAAATAAAGCAGGCCACGGTTCGCACCGCCAACGCCTACCCCCACCTAGGTCGTCTGGTCCTCTTCGCGGCTATATGCTTTCGAACACGCCTTGCCCCAATGTTAACGCGAGTATGCATTCCCTGACAAATAGCTTCGACGCGCTTAGTCCTGGGCCTGAGCTCTCAAGGGAATACCCTATTCGTTATCCGATAAGACAATTCTGATGGATGGGTAGCACGCCGTTTTCGGCTCTCTTGGTATTGCGCCCTCTATAAGGCTGTGGAGCACGATAGGTGCACGTGGAGACAAGTTAGATGATATTACCATTTTTGCCACTTGGTTGAAGACACTGCAAGTTTCTCCCTGTTTGTTATATAAATATGGACGCTCTTATTTTTCACACGAAGAACAAAGCAGTGTACCGCTAGACATGCTAGTCATGATATGAACCAGATATATGCAAAAGAAGAATAGCAAGATTACAATGTTACAGTGTTAAAAGTGGTACACACTTAAATGTTTAAAAAGAACATCAATGGTACAGTTCGTGTGGTGGACTTAAAAAAAAACTGAGTTATACGCTTGCAACGAAAAGTTCTTATATTGGTGAACAGTGATTAAATGCTGCAAATGAAAATGCCTAATGAATGTTTTGGAATACGCATTAAACTTGTGAACCAAAAGAAGGACCAGTTTAACGTAAAACTAAATAAAGCAACTGCTGACCCGCTTGTCGCGGGTTCGAATCCCGGCTGCGGCGGCTGCATTTCCGATGGAGGCGGAAATGTTGTAGGCCCGTGTGCTCAGATTTGGGCGCACGTTAAAGAACCCCAGGTGGTCGAAATTTCCGGAGCCCTCCACTACGGCGTCTCTCATAATCATATGGTGGTTTTCGGACGTTAAACCCCACATATAAATAATAATAAATAAGGCAAAACATAATAAAAACGGCATGACGCTGCGTGCAGCCACGATGGTGTCAGCTGTCTCCCTCGCACCAGCGTGCGTGCTTCACGATCCACGATAGGAATGATTTCATTGTGCGGCTTGTTGAGGTTCCAAAATAACAGGTACCGATGTATGTCGAGCTGTCAGTCTCGAGCCATTTACAATGATATTAGCCCGGCAGGTTAGCATTGAGCCCGGCATTCACCTAGAATGCACTTGTAAACCTGGTCGAATGAGCCAGATGGCTGATCCTCGTGGCATTACGCAGAAGCCCACGTGGTCAGTCGCAAACATTCATTTCTGCATGGCGTCTTGGACGTTAGGTGAAGACGCTGAGACGTTCCTGATATAACAAAGGCCCATCTTCTAGCGAACGCAACCACAGGCATTTCCGGTGCTCAAGACAGTGGTCGTCATGTAAGATCTCCAATATCGACAAACCTCCGGACACAACAGTTGTATACCTTGTAACCGGGAGTTCTTGGAATGATGTCACCGAATCGTGGGAGGTGTACGTCATCGTTGTGTGGCGCTTTTGTAAACTCTGTTGGGCACCTTGTCTGTACTCAGTATGGGATGATACGTTTACGTGGTTTCCTCACTGAAAATATCAGCTACGAGGCAGGCGGCGTAAACGACGGCGTAAGCCTGCTGTGCGAACGGTTCAAGGCGTCTATTCAAGGGCAATAGCAGTGTCGATACAACTGTGACATTTTATGTGGTACCGCGTGCTGAGCCTCGTTGCTCGCAACGGCTTGCAATGGCCCATCATTAGACGAAAGATTATGGAGCCAGACAAACTGAAGGCGCTTTCTTTTCACTTCCCTTCTCGCAATCACATCAGTGATGCAATACTGCGCTCATGAAGGCCCTCACTATAACCAGTGACTAGCTGGAGCAAAAAACAAATTTCGTTTCCCGGTGTCCAGGAAGCGGTACACCTTGCTCAAGCATAGCACATGAAAGATAAACAAGCCCACTTGCGGGGCATAAGTTTGGTTGAATACGGCGCATTGGTGATGAATGTATGTTTAAAGTCTGCAACATAAAAATATGCCTTCGTTCGTAAAGCTTGAAACATTCCTACTTCTTAGGCATGACCAATTAGAAGCATGTGTTTTCAAATCCAGCTTTAGGTTAGAGTTTACAGTGAAGCGCTGTTGGGCGCACTTTAATAACATTACTGTTTTACACGTTAATAATTGATCGTGAAAGATATTTTCGCTTGTAAATAATACTTTGGGTGTGGTTAAAAAGAACAGTTTGGCTTAAACAAGTCCTTGAACTGAGATACTTTAGTAAAACGGTACACCCTATAAGGATATAATTACCTGCATTTGGCCTAAAATTGCTTAAGATTAATAATACAACAGGTTTGTCAATACGGTTTGGAAAAGAATTCTGCGTTGCGGAGTGGCAGTGAATACAATCACTCAAATAATTCTTTACCCTATAATGCTCATAGACATACGCGTACGTCATCAAACAACACCCTCAATATGATCAAAGACGTACACGCATGTCCCTTGTCATTTGTATATTTTAAAAAACGTTCCTTTTTCAGTAAATTTTCTTCCTCTGCATGTGCTACGTTATTACGTAAATACATGAACATGTTTTCTTGCGCCGACGGATCTGCATCCTTATATTTTAGTAAAGTTGTCTGCCGGCCTATTTTAGTTTCGCACTCCGGTCGCTTCCCATTTTTCGCGACCGCAAAGCTTATGTGTTTCTGGTGGAGAATCTTTATAAAGGTGACTGATTTGTTGCCTTTTTGTTTGTTGGCCTGCGGTACGAAATTATACCTGACTCAGTGCAGGTGCTCACTGACACAAACGGTGCCGCTTTGGTTGTTCCTGTTTCGGGGGCTCACAAAAAGCGCTCGCCTTTTGCTGGCAATAAAGCGAACAATTACTGCTTGTACATGACTTGTTCCGAGTTTGCAGCACACTAGTGGCGCAGGCCGTCGTATGCTGTCGTCGTCGTATGCCGACGCAGGCGAAATCACATATTTAGCATATCCAGCTTTGGCACACTGAGCATGCGCTCGTTCCAAAGTGAAGTCTTCTTCCTCGAAGTATTCGAGCACCTTCGTGATGATATCGTCGCAGGCAAAACCAACATATAGTATCGCCACCTGTCAGATATTTTATGCACACTTGCGCCTTATGAAAGTCGTCAAATTTTAGCTCATCTTGTGCCTTAAATGTGGAGCACTTTATGGCTACATATTTGAGGCAAAGTCATGTGTAAAGTTTTTATAAACTTTAACAAGGCGTGTTACACATAGACTATGCGACATCATGCATGAACGTATTGTCGTGGTGTATAGTGCGAACAAATGATAGAAGCAACTTCTGACATCGAAACAGCGCATACAGTCCCACTACCCGCATGGACAGTATACGCAAACGCATGGGGCTTTATACGCAAACGTATACAGTCCCACTACCCAGAATTTGCAAAACACCTTCATCGTTATTCCCTATTATGTATATACGCATATGAATATTATATTTGCTGCTGCGTCACTTTCTGATAGCAGAATAGGTTACACCTCGCCATTGTTGCGACAAATACACAAAAAATGTGGCGACGGGATGTCATTCACTGGCAACAGAGCTGGGCTATATTGTCACGGAAACAAAGAGATGTTGTATTGACGACGCGTGGATTAGATGTGTTTGAGACCAGCAGTAATGGCGTGACCAGTTGACCAGCTATCGAGCTTTGTTTGTTTGTTTGTTTGTTTGTATCCTCTAATCCATGGCTCGTACCCACTCTGAGGGATTGGCCAAGAGAACATGTAGTCTCATATGGACGATAACTGCATTATAGCTTACAACGAAAAAAAAAACGGGGGGGGGGGGGGAGTTGTATAGTGAAGATCTAGCGAAAACAACCCTTCGTCTTCTTCTTCAGGCACACACGTGCGTCGCCCCCTAGAATGTCAATATGCATACATGTAGCATAATCCCCGGCGGCAGAAGCGCCGTCTCGGCGCATTTAAATGTCAACATCACTAGAAGAGTGGTAGGGCTTCACGCCGCGCAACATGTACAATATTGGTAGCCTGTTGGGCACATAAAGGCGACGGGGTCACAGGACCAATTTCATATGTCAAAGGAGTAACCACACGAAGGACTCGGTATAGACCTGTGTAGCGAGTAAGCAGTTTTTCTGACGAACCAACTTCACGGGTCGGAGACCAGAGTAGGACCAAAGAACCGGGCGGAAAGTTGACTGATTGATTTGTGGGGTTTAACGTCCCAAAACCACCATTTGATTATGAGAGACGCCGTAGTAGAGGGCTCCGGAAATTTTGACCACCTGGGGTTCTTTAACGTGCACCCAAATCTGAGTACACGGGCCTACAACATTTCCGCCTCCATCGGAAATGCTGCCGCTGCAGCCGGGAATCGAACCCGCGACCTGCGGGTCAGCAGCCGAGTACCTTATCCACTAGACCACCACAGCGGGGCACCGGGCGGAAAGTGTACGTCGCGGTGTCGTTGGTTATACAAACGCCGTTGCTTCTCTTGCGAGGTCAGAAGGCGATTACGGGTGATTTCGCGTGCGGGAGTGGCCCGAGTGATAGCGTCCATGGCATATTCACTGGTCGGTACTGCAGAGAATGGTATGACGGTGTCTAGAGGCATTGTTGGTTCTCGGCCAAACAGCAGAAAAAATGGAGAGTAACCGGCAATGTCATGGCGCGAAAAATTATAGGCAAATCTGACGTACGGCAACGCAAGACCCCAGTCGGTCTGATTGGTGGAAACATCCTTAGCGAGCATGTCTGTAAGAGTTGGATTTAGACGCTCCGTGAGTCCATTCGTTTGCGGATGGTATGACGTGGTCAGCTTGTGTCTCGTTTGACAGGACTGCAAGATTTCAGCTATGACCTTCGACAAAAAGGTGCGGCCATGGTCTGTAAGCAGCTGCCGTGGGGCTCCGTGTTGCAAAATCACGTCCTTGAGCAGGAAGTCGGCGACGTCTGTGGCGCAGCTTGTTGGAAGAGCTCGTGTAATGGCTTAGTCGCTGGCCACAGCTATCCACTTCTTACCCGAGGAAGACAAAGGAAAAGGGCCAAGTAGGTCCAAGCCAACGCGGAAGAGCGGTTCTGACGGAATATCAAGAGGTTAAAGGCATCCAGCGGGAAGTGTCGGCCGGCAGTGTGGAATATGTCGAGAATAGCTGACAAACGCTGCAGGTGGGTCTCAAATGTTGGGGAATATACAATGACACCATCAAGATAACAAAGACATGTTGACCATTTGAACACTTGTAGCAGAGAGTCCATCATGCGCTCGAACGTGGCTGGGGCGTTGCATAGGCCAAATGGCATAACCTTGAACTGATATAGGCCGTCTGGAGTTACAAACGGAGTCTTCTTTTGGTCTTTTTCGTCGACATCAATCTGCCAGTAGCCGGAACGTAGGTCTAATGAAGAAAAGTACCGGGTACCCTAGAAACTATCGAGAGCACCATTGATGTGGGGTAAGGGGTAAACGTCCTTTTTCATTATTCTAATCAGATGGCAGTACTCCACGCAGAAGCGCCACGTGGCATCTTTATTTTTAACAAGCACAATGGGGGACGCCCAAGGGCTGGAACAGGGTTCGATGATTCCTTCGGCTAGCATCTTGGTGACTTCTTGTTTAAGTACTTTACGCTTGGTGGCAGACACCCGGTATGGCCGCCGATAAATGGGATGAGAATCACCTGTGTTAATGCGGTGCTTCACGGGGAAGTCTGGCCAAGTGGACGGCTGTCTATGTCGAATACGTCGCGGTATCAAGCCAGAAGGCAGCAGAGCGCAGCTGACTCCTTAGGTTCGAGGTCTGGGGCAATCGTGGAGCATAAGGTTGCCTCGAGGCACGTGGCATCTTGCGAGTGACGTGGGTGATTGGGACATCCGTTTGCCGCAAAACAGGTGACGTGGTCATCAATTAGGGTCTTAGCGTGGCGACCAATATTCCATGAAGTAGCACTTGTTTAATGAAAGCAAAATTGATAACAGGTAAATATGTTTGGTTAGAGGCCATGGTTATGACGGAGTGTGGGACAGTAATGTAGTGTGCCAGGAGAACATCAGCAATCGGTGTCACGAAATTATCACCGTCGAGCACGGGAGAGGGTGTTGTCAATTCAACGATTGAGAGAACTTTAGGTGGTATCTGGAAGAAATCAGTGGTGCACAGGCCGTTCGGGAGTTCAAGGGGAGAATCCGGGAGAAGATGAAGTTCTAGGCAGAGAGTACCGGTGGCTCAATCGATCAGAGCAGAATTCGTCGATAGGAAGTCCATGCCGAAGATTAGGCTGGGAGGGCAACTTTCAAGCACCGTAAACAAAACGGGATACGGCGGCCAGCCATACTAACACGAGCAATACACATTTCAGTGATGGTCACAGTTCCACCATCAGTGACACGGAGGGCTTTAGTCGTTGCAGGCGTAAAGACTTTTTTGAGCAGGCGACACAGATGAGCACTCATTATGGACACTTGAGCTCCGGTATCAACTAACGCTGTCAAAGAAATACCGTCCATATACACCTCGATCACTTTGGTATTAGTGGGGAGGATTTGGACCAGTCGGAGGATTTGGACCAGTCAACGGAAGATTTGGACCAGTCGCAATAGATGCAGCACTACCTCCTGGAGCTGCATTATCTATTTTTCTGTCCGAGAGGAGACGGATAGCGGCGTGGTAGGGCGATGGGGAACGGTGGCGTTGAGGTGACGGCAATCAAGCGGTGGAGCGGCTGATAGGAACGTCGGAAGTAGAGTACACACGACTGTGCGAATACCGACGGGAGTCCTCGTATGGGCGAGTAGAGAAAAATGGGCTCCAGTTTGAGGGCGTCCAAGTGCTGCGGCAGTAGCACGGGATATGGCCAACTCGGTGGCAGCGGATGCAGATTGGTCTGTCGTCTGCAGTTCTGCATTCCGTCAGATTGCGGAATCGCGGAATAAATGTAAGTCATGGCGTGGTGAATTTATTGTCATTGGTCTGGAGGTGGGTCGGGAGGCAGAGCAGGCCACAGAAAAACCGAGCTTTGTAGTTTCCTTTCTCACTACGGCTTGAATAACGGAGACCGCCGGAGGCGTTTGTGCGGCGCCATGGTCGAGCGGATGTGGAGGAAATGGTGCCGGACTTGACGCCTCAAGCTCCCGTCGATATATACGTGTCACGCTGTCCTGCATGGGTGGTGCGGCACCGAGATCGGTGCAGGTTGATGTAACAGTCGTGTTTGGTAGCCACGTAAACTGAGACAGAACACGGCGGCTTTTGGCCATTTCGAAGCGGCGGCATTCCTTATATCATATCTACGGTCGTGACGTTGGTATGCGCGAGCAAGTTGAAGGCGCCGTCCGCAGTGCCCTTGAGTATGTGGCCCGCTTTGTTACTCTCTGTCATTTGCTCGTCTACTTTCCGGCACAACGCGAGCACGTCCTGTATGTACGAGACATACGACTCAGTTGAGGACTGCGCACGAGTGGCCAGTTCTTTTCGCGCTTCCATTTGGCGACCGGACGGGTTCCCAAAGATGTCGCGTAGTCGCTCCTTGAAGATATCCCAGCTGGTGAGCTCGGACTGCTGGGCGTCGAACCAAGCACGTGGGGTGCTGTCCAAGTAAAATATTACGTTGGCGAGCATGATGGTAGGGTCCCATCGGTGTGACTGGCCAACACGCTCGTATATACGGAGCCAGCAGTCAACGCGAAGCCCAGGTTGTGTGTAGAATGTACCAGGATCATGGGGATGTGGCATCGTCAGGTATGTAGTGGCTGGAGCTACATATGAAGACGCTGATGGGTTGTTGTCATTGGTAGCCATGGGCGGAGACTGAACGGTGCGGTCACTGCGACGCTTCGTGGTGAGGACGGCGAGCTTTCCACCTCCAAGAAATATGTTACGGAAAAGAAGAGATGCCGTATTGACGAGGCTGCGAATTAGATCTATTTGAAACCAGCGGTAATGACGTGACCAGTTGACCAGCGATCCAGTGGAGGCAACCCTTGGTCTCCCTCGTCAGGCACACACGTGCATCGCCCCCTAGAATATCAATATGCATGCATGTAGCAATTTTATCCTCTACAAGACAATTCACGCATCTATTTATCGAGTGACTCCGTACTATGTTCCACTGACGCAGACCACATACGCTTTTGGGGCTCATTCTTAGGAACTCCACTAAAGCCATCATTACTCAACTAACAAGATCATTGAAGCTCAGTAATTGCCATTTACGCCTTCGTGCGCCTCAAAAAGATACTGCCGGAGGCGATAGCAGAAGCTCGATATTATTATTTTTTTCGTAGGCCACCGACACGATGGATGCCCGCTAACAAACCACGACCTCCAGTGGCACGCTTCATAGGTGTAGGTAGTATCTAAGCTTCAAGCTTTATGGTAGAGTGATGTGAACTTAGATTTTATTTCGATAGCAATTATATAGACACTCTCGTCTGGATTTTGCTGCTGCTGCTCAGACACAGCGAAGAAACAAATGAGACACTTGTTCGCGTGCATCCATACCTGTGAGTACGTTTAGAGCGTCATTTGTGCGCGAGAAACGCGGTGCACGTTTTGATCTGCTTTGCATACTGCGCGTGACCTTTCAATTTGTTACTATCGCGTTCATAGCTTCGCCTTTGCGGAAAAGCTGTGACTTTTTTTTCATGACTTCACTCACCGACTCCACCACCTTTGGGCTTAAGTGTTGTTAGCACCTCTATTTTAGCGGCCACGTGATAATATTTGACGCTCCGCGAAACGGGTGGGCCACTGGTGGTATAGCTCAATACCTGCATTCAGGACTTTATTACTCTGCTATTCAGCTTGTACTTTTGCTTCCAGTTTGGCCCGTGGATTTATATTTGCGCTGTTATAGTTCTATTGCACTGCTGCAACAATCAAGCATTCGGCACCTTTGGCCGTTAGAGAATCTCATACGTTCCTAGTTTCCTTCTGTTGAAATGATACACTGGTTGTATTTACTGAATAAGGCGTATAAACGTTTGGTTCATAGAAGACATTAAGCGGGCTGTTATGTATAAATAGTTGTGTTAAACACCCCCCCTTCCCCTGGAAGGCATGCAACAAGGTTCACGAAAAAAAATCATTAAAAAGTCATGATCTCCGTATCGCCAAGTATTATGTCTCATTTTAAGTCCATTTATATTTAAAAAATGTTACCTTGAAGTCTACGAAATATTTGGTGTGCGAGCTTCAAAGTGGACCACATTTTTACATCTATAACATTTGCACACATTTTTCGCACTTGTTCAATGCGTGAAGCGATGTTCGCGTAGAGGCATAAAACACTCAAATATGAAAGCTACTAAAAAGCTAAATATTTAGAGACCATACTGAAAACAGGCCACGTCTTTTTAACAATTCAATCGTGTAGTTCCTGGTACAAATGTTTCGTTCGATATTGGCACAAAAAGAAATAATACGACACCGCATGCCTAAGCGTTTCATCACCCATAAAAATCACGAAGCTTTGAACCAAAAGGAACGCCTCAGAGTCTGCTATTAGTCTATCCTAAAGCCCTAACAAGTATCTATAAAAGCCATTTATTTGCTGTTGCTCCTTCCATATTCTACTCATCAGGCGAAAGCGACTGGCGGAGTTTGTATGCAGGCGCTGGCTACACGATGAGTGCTGTCTAACAAATCTTAGCTGCCACTGAATTAAGCGTAGCTGTCATTGGCATGGAAGCGATGCCCGCTTACGCATGGGTTGAGGGAGTGGACGAGCGATAGAACTGATGTCACCGAAGATGGAGTTGCTGCTTCCACCTAGAAAAATTGTCAATGACACAACCTTTGATTGCGTGCGTTCTCGCAGCGTCCTGGTCTTGGCACCGATGCCGATACATTTAGTTGGTGGGAATGAGAAAGTGCCACAAGTTGCTAGTATGAATACCTTATTACTCGTACTCCCAAATCACCATCTTCTCTAAACCTACTTCCCAAGCTTATCTACAACCCTAATTGCAAGCATAGCTACTTTAATTCAATGCCGTTCGAAATAAACTCATCAGAAAACGTTTATACTTTCAGCTCGCGCAGCGATAATTTTTTCGTTCATAAATTTATCAACTAATCTACGTTGTGTAAATAACTCTTAACAAACTTCAGCATCTCTGTGCTTGCTTGATATTTGACATTTGCTTTTGTATAACTGACACCACTGAATAGTTGAATTTGCCATCTATGCCTCTTTAATTTGCTTTGACATTTCAGTTTTATCACTTGCTTCTGATTATCTTCATGTTTTTTTTCTGTAGTATTACCATTGCGTTGCGTTGTGTATTTATAATTTTGTAATTGTTAATTAAGCTGGCCCATAATTGCTCACAAGTTCGCATCTCTCACTATGTTTTTGTAATTACCACACTCATGTAGCAATAGGAAATCCCTCTGTCCGCTCCTTTGAATCTTTGAGACCTCGTGCTGCATTACTACAACCATGTAACTGAATTGAATTACTTATTGAACATGGCCTGACTTATCTTTTTCATGATGTACGGCTTTACTTCGCCAAGGTGCCACAGCAATATTCATGAGACGCCCAAAATACTAGGTGAAAATTGTTTGCGTAATAGTGGATATCATATAGAGGCTTCGTGACAACAGTAACCTCTTTTATAATTCTTATTTTTTCCTTTCTGGGAATTATGGTTTTTACCAAAATCCAGACAACAGCATAATCACCGCACATTTTCAAAGTAGGTGCTTCATGTACCTGCCACTGTAAAAGAAGACTCGAAGTTTATCTAACTAAACATCTGTGACCTTTGGGAGATTTGTTTAGAGAAAGTTATTCTCACAGACAGTGAACATCAATTACAATCCAACAGAACATTGCGACAGAACACAACATCCACAGACACACCAAAAGTTGTTACAAAAAGATATGTGTACATATGTAAACGGAACACAACATACACAACTTACCCAACTATACAGGAATTGTTACAAAAACAATCTCTACATATGCACAATACATGGTAAACGAAGAAAATACAAATTAAATGTAGAGATCAATATGTCAGATATTTACATAGTATTTACAAGGTATTTGTATGAGTACTAAACAAAGATTAACCTACCAATACCAAGCAGGCCTGAAAACAAGCCTTACACGTCTCTCACAGATGAACACAAAACGGCAGGACCAGTGTCGAAGGAATTCCTCCTCACCCAGAAAGAAGAGTTCCTCCGACAACACAGATACAATTTCTTTGTACAGTCGCTCCAAAATCGGGAAGAGAACACGGCGGCGACGACCTGCTGCAACAGCTTCACAAAGGTTACGCCAAATACAGTAGGCACCAGCAACAATAAGAAGGCAGGCAAAGTGGCCTCGCGAACAACGCCCAGAAGTAACAAAGCGGTTTACCCCGAGGCCACGAAATCTTGCATGCACAGCCCTCCAGAAAACACGAGCAACGACAAATTGCCTTAACACATGCTGATTTGTTTCCCGTAGGGAGCAGTTCGGACATGTTGATGACTGGACCATTCTCCACCTTTCTAGGTGGTCAAGGGTAGGATGAACGCCCCACCCAAGCCGCCACATGAAGTCCCGGAGGTGGCCAGGTAAAAATGATGCGTGCTCCAAGACACACGACTAGAGCGGGTGCGGCGTGCTGGAGGAACTAACGGGAGCAACAACGCGGCTGTTGTGTCAACGATAGAATTGTCTAACACATCTAAATCAGGGCAAGTCGACTGGATATGAAGAAAAAACGCGACAGCTGTTGCATAAAACGAAGGAAGTACTAATGATTGTGGGCCCTGATTAAGGCGCACATTAGGCAATATATACCGAAGGTGAGTGCCTAGAAACTAATACGCCGGAGTTCGCGCGGGGGATTCCTCTCCCTGCACGAGGCGCAACAGGAAGCGCAGGGCCAATAGCCGGCAGCGTATTGATACCGAAGGGAAAGCAAAACCTCCCTGGGAACGCTGCTGTCCTAACGCCGCACGAGAAACCAACTCAGTGCCGCCTGACCAAAAGAAGGAACACAAGGCCGACTGCAATGACCTCACGATGCGTAAAGGCGGCTGTTCCACGTGAGAAAGGTATCAAATGCGACCGCAGAACACAGTCTGCGCAAGATACTTCCGCTCAAGAAGCGGGAAGTCGAACTCCCGGGCGTTCTCAATTTCTTGTTTTACTTCATCGAGGGCGTTTGACCAAACGGAGTTACAAATACCGTAGTGGTTGTATAGAATTCCTAAAATGCGAAGAGACGCAGCCGGCTGAAGAAGAGATGTGGACTAAAGTGTGGAGTTGGGATAGCCGATGAACAAATACCGGGATTTAGAGAGGTTTAGCGCGGCACCTGAAATGTCCCCATACTGGGAGAATAAACGCAGGCTATGAGAAAGACTATCTTCATCTGAAAGGTACAGGGTTATGTCGTCAGCAAAAGCTGTGACTTTTACGGTACTGCTGCCGGGAAGTGCAAGACCCCGGACATGCGAATCTGCTTCTAGAGCGCACAAAAATGGCTCAAGGCTGAGGACAAATAGAACAGGAGACAAGGGGCATCCTTGATGGACCCCACGTGTAATAGAAAAGGCAGCACTCTTCCAACCATCTAGAACTAGTGTGCTTTTTATACCAGAGTAGGTATGTCTAATTAATTCAACAAAAGTATCTGGGAAACCCAGGGCTGTGAGCACTTTAAAGATATACGTGTGCTCTAGTCGGTCAAATGCTTTCTTTTGGTCTAAAGACACAAGGAGACCACGTGCAGATCGCGACATAGTATAGGCTATGATATCCCTGGTGGTAAAGGACAAACTGTGTATTTCCCGTCCAGGCATAGATGAGGCCTGGTGATAACCCACCAGGGTGTTCAACAGAGCTTTCAAACGTTGAACGATCACCGTCGCGAATATCTTATAGTCAACATTAAGAAGCGTGATAGGTCTCTAATCTTCAGGATTAACAGAAGAAGCATCACCTTTTTGAATAAGCACAATGCGTCCATCTCGAAAACTTGATGGAAAGACACCATCCCCGAAACATCGCCGGATAACCGCGGTTAATGCAGTACCAAGCTCATTCCAAAATGATAAGTAAAATTCAACTGGAAAACCGTCTGGCCCAGGGGCTGTCCCCCATTTCATAGATTGTAGTGCTGCCTTTACCTCTTCAACTGATGGAGGGACGTGCAGAGAATCAGCAGCTTGTCGAGGAACGCGAGGCAAACCTCTAAGCATCGGCAGTATTATATCACAGTTTGTCCGCATGGCCGAACATGACATCTCTTCAAAATGCGCCAGAAAGAGAGATCGATCACGCTTAGGAAGCGGCTGTGTAGGTGGTGTCTGCATGGTCGTAAAAACAGGTGATTGTGACTGCCCAAAACACGATTGCCTCGCATAGCGTAACACGTCGGGGTGGGCACAAGAGTTGTGCCTACAACGCCATGCAGCCGCCGCCAGAGCCGAGGTGGAAATCAAACGCTGGAAACGTTCACGTAATTCATGTTGCCAAGATCGCATCAGGGGAGACGGCGTTTCAGCGCGTAAGGCGATGCGTAATTTCGCTGCAGTATCGGCCAGCTCCTCAGAAACGCGACGACGAAGGGAACGCCCTTCAACTGAGCAGTGCAGGCGCCACTGCGTTTTAAGCGCATCGCAATCAAATAAATCATACGCAGCGAGTGACACGCGTATTGCACGGGACAAGTTTGAGCGAGAGCGCGCGTCCTGGAGGACACGAACATCAAGACGCCATGGTTTCTCCGAAAAAGAAAATGGAATTTTTAGTTCTAATAGAATCGGACGATGGTCAAAGATGTACACAGGCGAAGGTGGGATGGGCGGAACACGTAAGTCGGAGACAGACGTCTCTAAAGCATGTGGAATATAAGCCCGGTCGAGTCTGCTGGAGGAGTGCCCGCGGCGCCATGTCCAAACAAAAGTATTCCCGTGTATGACATTATGCGCATACAGCAATGAAAAATGGTGGACAAGGCGTCGCAGCTCACGTGAATTCCAAGCAGACCGACCCCAGCCAGGACCTTGTACATCGCATCGCGTATTTAGCACACAGTTAAAGTCTCCAATTAAAATTACATGACGACCGTCTAGGAAAAAAAACATCCAAATTTCGAAAAAAATCTTGAGACTGTCCGGTTTGTGCAGGCGCATACACACATAGTATCCTCATTCGAAAAGAAAAGTAGGTACAATCTAGAGCAATAATTGTACTGACGCCGTCATAAACAACGAGGTGACCTCTCAATAAAGCCCGATTGAATATAATGATGCCTACTCCCGTAAAACGAGTTGTAGCGAAAGAAAAATAGCAATCTAAGTTAAACTTTTGTTTAAAAGCCCTAACGTCAGATAGTGAACAAAAATTAGTTTCCTGCAGGCATAAAACATCACAATTTGCAGCAAGGGCTACACTAATCACCTCGGCCTGCTTTACCGGACTGCGAAAACCTTTTACGTTGAAGGAAATAATATTCAGTGCGGTAGCCATCGTAAACAATAAAGACAAATTTGGATACTAGACACACAGTTTTGACAGACGCGGGAGCGGGTGCCCCTCAAGAAGAAAATGAAGATGGGTGAACATGCTGACGGCCCCAAGCTGGAGGAAGAACGAAGACGACGACACTGCGATCATCAACCTGTTGGCGGCTCCGGCGCTTCTCTTCGCGACCAAAATAAACGAACCCCTTCAGCCGTATACGTCCTGGTCCTCCTTGGGCGTAACAATATGACTAGTCCAAACATGATGATCTTGACAAGTGTGTCATGTAGGAACATGACAACATACCAGGCTCATAGCGTGCTCACGGCCGTTTCGCTAGCTCCGCATATACTAAATTTGATATCTCGTGACGTGAATAGATGACGGAGGTAAACGGCTCATCCAAACATGATAATCAAGACGCGGAAGACATGTACGGCATCATTCACGTCCACCTCATCTGGAGCTAGCAAAACGGCAGCGAGTGCATAATGAAGAGTCCAATATACTCCTATGTAGCGTTGACGAACGCTACATAGGAGTATATTGGGCTCTTCATTATGCACTCGCTGCCGTTTTGATAGCTCCAGATATACCAAATTTGGTGTTATGTGACGCAAATGGATGACGAAAAATATATGACTTGTGCAAACATGATGATCCTGACAAGTGTGTCATGTAGAAACATGACAACATACCAGGCTCATAGCGTGCTCACAGCCGTTTCGCTAGCTCCAGATATACTAAATTTGATATCTCGTGACGTGAATAGATGACGGAGGCAAACGACTCATCCAAACATGATAATCATGACGCGGAAGACATGTACGGCATCATTCACGTCCACCTCATCTGGAGCTAGCAAAACGGCAGCGAGTGCATAATGAAGAGTCCAATATACTCCTATGTAGCGTTGACGAACGCTACATAGGAGTATATTGGGCTCTTCATTATGCACTCGCTGCCGTTTTGATAGCTCCAGATATACCAAATTTGGTGTTATGTGACGCAAATGGATGACGAAAAATATATGACTTGTGCAAACATGATGATCCTGACAAGTGTGTCATGTAGAAACATGACAACATACCAGGCTCATAGCGTGCTCACGGCCGTTTCGCTAGCTCCAGATATACTAAATTTGATATCTCGTGACGTGAATAGATGACGGAGGCAAACGACTCATCCAAACATGATAATCATGACGCGGAAGACATGTACGGCATCATTCACGTCCACCTCATCTGGAGCTAGCAAAACGGCAGCGAGTGCATAATGAAGAGTCCAATATACTTCTATGTAGCGTTGACGAACGCTACATAGGAGTATATTGGGCTCTTCATTATGCACTCGCTGCCGTTTTGCTAGCTCCAGATATACCAAATTTGGTGTTATGTGACGTAAATGGATGACGAAAATATATAACTAGTACAAACATGATGATCCTGACAAGTGTGTCATGTAGGAACATGACAACATACCAGGCTCAAAGCGTGCTCATGGCCGTTTCGCTAGCTCTACATATACTAAATTTGATATCTCGTGAAGTGAATAGATGACGGAGGTAAACGACTCATCCAAACATAATAATAATGCCGCGGAAGACATGTATGGCATCATTTACGTCCACCTCGTAACGTTGTGCTGATTTTAAAGTGACAAATCAACCTTTCTCATTCGTGCTTCGCATATCATCGATTCCCTCAGTACGTGGAATCTACCAATTTTTTTTTCACGTATTGGAATGCTCAGCCTTTGAGTCCCATAATTTCAAAAAAAAACTAGAAGCTAGCCCTTTGCCTTGTCTCACATTGTTGTACTGAGTACAGATTAAAAGAGTCATTGCTCTAGGGAAACGCCACCAACGCTAACTAGTATTGTTATATGTGTGAATATTTTCGTCTTTTGAGGGGCGTTCCTTCAATTTTGAAAATGAAAGAAATGCGTAATTGGTCTATTCAAAAGAAAATAGAAGAATATTACTCGGAGTCTCTATTTATTGTGTGGGACCCTCATGAAACTTTGTCTGGTGTGGGATCTGTTGAATGAACAGACGAAGTGCTTCAGACAGGTTGATCCACTTTTCGATAGGAGGACCTATATTTGTCACAGGCAAAAACAGGTCATCCTGTCCAAACGTCGGCCAGCCTGTCTGAGACACCTCCTCTGTTCATTCTGGATATCTCACTGTGTGTTACCGTATGTCGGCTCCCATGTTGATTGTGGAGTTCTGCTTGATGTGCAATTCACAGGCGTATCTTTGCTTTGCGGTATCCCTTTGAATAATGACTGTTGAGTTGTTGCTGACATTGTTGTTGAGTCTTTAATGAATTAACTGATTTTCAACAACATGGCAAGGTGTCCGGACATTGCTCAATATATACTCAATGTTTTTTGGCATAGAAGAGCGAGGGGTTAGAAGGGAAGGAAGGCTATGCTTAAAAGACTATACCTTTCCTTCCAAGCATTCACTCTTCTATGCCAAATGCCAAGCCGACTAGCCTAAAATCACTATTTTGTAATAAAAAGTTTTTGGGTTGACTATATCAACAAAAAAGTTGTCCACAAAAAGACGCTGACTTTTCGTCGGGCAGTTAATCACTACATTATTACAAGCCAGTACATAATTACCAAGGCTGTAAAGCATTGAAACTCTTTTATGGAGGAAACCACCCAAAGTAAGGAGCACATACCCCTTTAGAACAAATAATATAACCGCTCCTAGGTATATGCGGTCTTCTATTGCTTCAGTACTAGCTCTATACGTTTGGCACTGTCATTGCATGATCCTGGTCGTTCCAAATCCCGCCGCGGTGGTCTAGTGGCTAAGGTACTCGGCTGCTGACCCGCAGGTCGCGGGTTCGATTCCCGGCTGCGGCGGCTGCATTTCCGATGGAGGCGGAAATGTTGTAGGCCCGTGTACTCAGATTTGGGTGCACGTTAAAGAACCCCAGGTGGTCAAAATTTCCGGAGCCCTCCACTACGGCGTCTCTCATAATCAAATGGTGGTTTTGGGACGTTAAACCCCACAAATCAATCAATCAATGGTCGTTCCAAATAGCTCTATCGAACGACTCCCCACACGGCTATTCTTGTGGCCGCAATGCTATAGCTGACTTCTCGCTGCAGTAACACGCATGAAACGTGTAACGCCCATGTACACAGCTGTGTGCAGTGATTGCACTGCCGCTGAATACACAAAGAAAACATGCCTAATTAATTGCTGGGGTTGTACGAGCCAATACTACAATAGGATGATGAGTTACTCCACTGTGGAGGGCTCCAGAAAGTTCAAACACCTTCCACTACATCGCTGTTCACAGCCTGTGTTGCTTTCCGGACATTACCTTCGTAAACAAACCAATCAAACTTTTGCTTCATGCAAAAGTGAGAACAAATGTATTGGGATTTTTGAAATAATTATTTTCACACACCCGAGGATAGGTAGCGAACCGAATAGGAATTCGGTTCACCTTTCAACTTCTTGTCCGTCCTTCTTTACGTTATTACCAGAAAAACAAGAACAGGCAATAAAACACCCGTATATACGAATCAGCGCCCAAGGAATTAAAGCTCTGAGCAGAACGTACTGAACCTTTTCGGGTGGCTTGGCAAAGTTTCACCGTAAAGTATCAAGCAATGACTGAAATGTCTTTCATTTTCTTACTCTATATGAACATTTTGCGCTCTGTATATGTCACCGTGCTCCATAAACAGAGAGCTTATCCACTCCAAGGGGTTTTTATTCTACGGGACCATATGTAAGATCGGTACGAGCATAGCATCAACGCCGAAAATGTCCAGACAGCTAAAAAGCTTCGTAAAAATACCGCATGCTGAAATGATGGCAAAGAAAAGATGCGTAATGCTACTGAAGCAGTGAACCCAATCTAAACGCTGAACACACGGGGCTTTCTTGCCATCGCCGTCACGATAAGCCTATTATGACGATGCTTTCAGAGTTTTCACTCCCGAATGACGAGCGCCTGCAGGGCAATCAGCCTACTCTTTCTCGCCTTTCGTTCACTGACCGAAGTTGCTGTTGCCGTCGCAGTATGACGGCCTGAAAATCTGTGCCACCACGCCCGGACGTCGACCCCATATCTGCATTCGTGTATTCATATTCTGTCCAGCTGTCAGGCACAGAAACATAATGGTATGTCGCTGGCCGGCGTGAGCCATCGTAAAGCAACGTCGACAGACATACTAAGCATTCGAATTATTGTATTGCAGGCAGCACGCATTTGCTGATTCTAGTGCCGTCACTGCACTTAAGAGTGCGCCGAGTGGCCTGTATGAAGAGCGACTCAAGATAAATACATCGCTACAATCTTTTTCTCTTTTTTTCTGCAGCGAAAACACGTAATTTCGCTTAGTTGACTGTGCGAAGATTGGTAAAAATGCCTAATAGTGTCAGTCTTAGATGCTGTCCTTCTGAGTTCATTGAGTAAATGCAGGTTCCTTTTGCTGTTACAACTGTGGGCTTCGATGGTATCCCACCACTGCCACCACTGTTATAAAGTCGGGTTCGATGGCCTAAGTATTCGGTACCTTATGGTGTACATATATCTGGTCTATTCAATAATATTTCTTTAGGGCCCCATGGGTTCGACAAAAGAACCTAATAAATTTCCAGACTTCTTGCCTCGTCGCTTGAAATGAGGTCAAGTGAACCTTCACGTTTGCGTACATCTCCTACTTTTTCTTTCTTTTTTCTCTCTATAGCACTTCACAAGTGCCCTTCCTAAATTTCACATTTTTCTTCATGAAACGAAGCAACAAGGACGGTCACGTGCTCATACAGAGGCGAAATTGAATTGTCAAAGTGTTTAATGACAAGCGGCCTCAATAAAACCTCAGACTGTTATAGCAGGAACGGCTCATCACCAACCAGCCTGATCGAGAGAAAAGTGAGTATTAGAAAATAGCGCATAAAAACAGGTATGTGCCCGCCTCACCTTAGATGAGCGTATTTCGGCATGTACGCTGCGTTTTAAATACGCCGCCGCTACCACAAAAATCTCCCATTCTCAATAAAGACTATTACAAAGGTGTACGTGTGAACGTTTTATTGCAGTGTGAACTGCTGCAAGCTACCTCTACATTGACATGTTATTTCAACTTGTTTCAGTGTGCGGTAACGTTTTTTCTACTGATTGTTTATTAAGGGGAATCCAAATTGTTCTTTTTTTTTCACTGCAAAACCTATTGACATAGAACAGCCAAGGTAATATGGACCTGAACCTCTCCACAGCTAGACAGTTATAACAGGACAGAAATCTTCACTGAAAAAAAGCAGTGCTTTTTATCATAGGTTTCCCCCTGACGCACCACACTTCATGCGATTATCCTGTACACAGGGCTTCACGATTTACACAGTTGCCTTTAGAAGACTGAGTACGTTGTCTTCTTACAATACGTGCCTCTTCGGGCAAAACTCCTTAGGTCAGCTTTCCATTTCCCAGAGGCGCGCCACCAACACCAATCGTTGAAACTTAACGAACCGCACCGCGCTACCGACGAAGCCGTATGGCGCCGACAGAAAAAATAGTGAAAGAATGCTTTTCTTGCGTGCGCAGACGAGCATGCTCTGCCCTGCGGGCGAGCGTTTTGTATTTGCATCTTTTTGCGGCTATCTTTCCAGTTGTCTTGATTTTTCACCTTCTAGATTCGCATATGATTATCATGGCCGACTGTGGCTGCCCTGGTAGTCCAAATACCCTTGACAGCGCGTGGACTCCAACCGCTATTCGTTACTACGTCTTGTCAGCGCGAAAACAGTGTTGAAAGCTCCTGTTCAGGCGTTCTTTTCCTCCTACTCAGTTTTGTAACACTGTCTTACTTTGATAATGAATACATCATGGCGTTTTGCTTTCGCTTGCTTTTTGTCAACCTCAGTTGACAAAGAGCAAGCAAACATCAAAAGTGGTGAGCGGGTGCAACATGGTGTCGTTGGGTTCTTTAAAAAGTTTGCAGTTGTCCATACTCCCCACTAGCTATGGTTCGAACAGCCGGCGCGCAATATTATAAAGCTTTTCAGCAGCGTAATTTTTCCAGTTCGATGTCAAACTGTGTTACTTTAGACGAAAATGGTAGTTTACATTACGAGCTATATGAAGGCGAGCTGAACGACGATACAGACGCACAAGATCAATTTACGACCTGAGGGAAGCAAGGCGGCTCCAGAAAAAGATTCAACGACGCATTTACAAACTGGAGAGCGAACGCTGGAAAGCATTCTGCGAATCTCTAGACCCTTATAAACCGCTGTCATATATCTGGAGAACAGTTCGTGGTCTTCGCTCCTCTCCACAACAACGGCACCCCTTTAAAGCTTTGGCACTCCATCATCCAAAAGCAGAACTCGAGGTGGCTGAAGAATTTTGCACGAGAGTTGCCGGGAATATTATGAACGAGAGCATCGACGCCGTGAACGTTCCTGAGACGCGATTACCAGAAATGGACATTCCGTTCACCATGGAAGAACTGGAAGGTGCGTTAGTCGCTTCTCAGCGCATGTCATCGCCAGGTCCTGATGGTATTACTTATAGTGCGTTGGGACACCTTGGACAAAAAGCCAGAAAAGAACTTTTAACATGCTTCAACAACTCCTGGCTCAGCGGCAGTGTTCCCCGAGAATGGAAAATAAGTCGATTATTACCACTTTTGAAATCGGGAAAATCACCATTGGACTTGACAGCGTATCGCCCTATTGCCCTCTCAAGCTGCCTCGGAAAAGTGATGGAAAGAATGGTTCTATTTCGTCTCGAGTGGTACTTGGAACGATACACCAAATACCCTTCTTGCATGGCAGGCTTTCGTCGGCGCCGCTCCTCCATTGACTGTGTCCTTGACTTATCGACATTTGTTCAACAAGAAAAAAGTCGCAAGCGCATATCAGTGGCACTCTTTCTTGACGTGAAGGGTGCATATGATAATGTAGCTCACGATGCCATCCTCACTTCTCTCGCAGCAATGGGCATTGGTTTACGAATGTTTCAATGGATAAAAGATTATATAACTGGCAGGGGTTTCTTTGTACAAACATATGAGGGTACAACTGCCCAACATTACACCTACTGCGGAGTACCCCAGGGAGGTGTTTTAAGCCCCACATTGTTCAATGTGGCCTTCATTGGTCTGGTGAAGGTTCTGCCAAAGTCTGTATGCCTATTCATATACGCCGATGATATTTGCCTCTGGAGTGCTGCAGTTACTCGCCCTCAGGTGCGTGCACGAATACAGCGGGCAGCAACCCTCACAACAGCCTACCTTCAGAAACAAGGCCTAAATATATCAACTGTGAAGTGCGCGTTGATGGCGTTTACACGCCAACCAATGACGCCATACCCTGTTTACATCAATGGGCAGAGTGTCAAATATGCACGGACGCATCGTTTCCTGGGCATAATAATCGACAGAAGTCTTTCGTGAAGCCCACATTGTGCGTACTTGAAGAAGAGACTGCTATCTATTTTGCATATCATGAAATTCTTGTGCGGTAAAGCATGGGGAACTTCTGTGGCCTCCATGCTACAGCTGTACAGGGCCCTATTTCTGGGTCTATTGCGCTACAGCTTGCCGGTACTGGCTAACACTTGCAAATCGAATACTCATTCATTGGAGATTTTGCAGGGTCAGGCACTGCTTATCTGCCTAGGACTGCCCTGATGCGCTTCTACTTATGCCACAATCATGCTTGCCAAAGACCATCCGGTCAGTACATATATAATTGTGGATTGCCTCAGAGCGCACATTTGACATGCTAGCCGTGTCCCCGACCACCACTTGGCCCTTCTACCTTCCGGAAGACCACGTGCTACGTTTTCAGACGTCATAGCCAAGCACCTAAACAGCATTCCATCAGGATATACGCCAGCTGCGAGAACGGCATGTCCTTTGTGGTGCCTCGACCAGCCGCAAGTACGTCTAGAAATTCCGGGAATCAAAAAGAAAAGCAGTCACTCCAGAGTAGCATTGAAGCAAGCAACACTGCTATTATTACATGAGTTGTACTTAGACCGAACGCAGATATACACTGATGGGTCCGTCTCATCCAGCAGCTCATCAGGTGCCGCGGTAATTCCGACTGCAGAAATGACAATCAAGTTTAAGTTGTCGCATATGACTACGGCATCAGAGCTTGCTGCTATAAGGGCTGCTTTACAATATCTCGTTCAAGAACGTCCAGGAAAATTGGTCATATTCTGTGATTCGAAGGCAGCGCTTCAGAGTTTGCAGTCTGCCATGCGTAGGAGGAGTCATGACCAACTGCTACAAGAAATAAGACATTGCCATCATGAAGCTCTAGCACGAGGGCATGATATTATATATCAATGGCTGCCTGGACATATCGGTATTACCGGAAATCAATTAGCCGATGATGCAGCCCGCTCAGCCCATGAAGAAACCAGTGTAGTTCCGATTCCTCTATCAAGGAATGATGCAGCAAGACAACTTTACCTGCTGGCTCGAGATCTCACACGCACGTTCTGGTCGTCTACCAGCTTCCAAAGGTGTCAATTTTATGAACTGGATCCTTCGCTCAAGCTAAAGCTACCATCACAACTTTCCCGCTCCGATGCGACACTGTTATGCCGCCTTTGATTGGGTGTTGCATTTACAAAGGTGTACTCCTTTCGCATTGGTATGGCAGACACCCCTACATGCGACTACTGCGGAACTGAAGAGACCATCGAACACGTCCTGTGCAGCTGCGCTTGCTACGACACACAGCGATGCCAGCTCCGGATGGTTTTGAATCGACTTGACCCCGGACCATTTTGTGTGCGGAAGATACTAGGACCTTGGGCATCTGCCTCAGTTGCGCAGAAAGCAACTAAAGCACTGCTACTTTACCTGAAGTCCACAAACCTGAGCGACCGCTTGTAGACTGTGTGTGCTCCCCGAGTGTGCTCGTGATTGTGTGTACCTTCTCATTTTTCTGCAACCTCTTTTCTCCCCTTTATCCCTTCCCCAGTGCTGGGTAGCAAACCGGATGTGCGTCTGGTTAACCTCCCTGCCTTTCCTTGCATCTTTATCTCTCTCTCTCTCTCTCAGCAGCGTGACGCAGAGCTTTTCCATTGAGTAGAGTATGCGTCGGACGCTCACCTCCAGCAGGTTCCCGTTGAGTGACAAACGCTGACGCTACCCCCGCAAGCTTCGCGTACGGTATTCTCAAACTCTCTAATGGCGTCGTTATTTCGCAATCCAGATCGGTAATATCTCCTCACCACTCTGAAACCTAGAGGCCTGACATCAAAGATGTATTGAGTCGAAAATCATTGTTCAGACTAATCTCATATGTTGAGAAGGTCTTGCTGTTTTGTGTTATCTGTCTGGTAAATGCAAAAGCAGTGGTGTTCCCTTAAGCGCCAACGCCGGTCCGTCCAACTGAGTTAGCGACAGTTAGAACACGGTCAGCGAACGCTACCGCATAACACTACCTGTAATTCTCTAGCCCTCTACGAGACATCAGCTGGGGGAGGGGGCGCTGGCGTCGATCGACGGGAGCGGTCGCATACCACGTCGGCTCTGTGAAATATCGCAATTATTTGCGTCACATCAAGTCGTTTTCCTGCAAGCCTTCTATCACCTTCTCCAAGAACGTCAGCCGCAACCGTAGACATCACGTCTTCTTAAGGTGGGCCGTCTTCTGACCCTTTTTCGGTCACTTCAAGCTTTCGCCAAACCACCGCGGAGTTAAGCCTAACCGCAGTAAGGGCCGCGCTGGCACTACCCGGAGTTTCCCCGGTAATGGCGACTCCAAATCAAGTCACCGGCTACAATCCGGAGTCCCTACAGATCATACAGATGGATACCGCTCAAACCGAGACACCTCTATCAACCGAGGAAGAGTACCTCAAGGATATGCTCCGCGTCTGGCGCGGGAGGAACAACACAGCAGTGGCGTCGAGAAACGCCAGGGCTCCTGCAGCCAAACAACAAGCAGCGTCTCGCCCTCAGCAAGCACAGGACAAGAACGCGCCGAGAGAGAGAGAGAGAGAATAAGCATTTATTAATAACAAATGCACACTGAGACTTCTTTGGGTGGGGCCCTCAGTCCAGGACTCCATTGCCTTGCGCGACCCTGCGAGCCCGCTGGACCAGCTGCTGCTGTTTCTGCCGGCGTAAGCTGAGCAGTGCAGACTCCCAAGAGAAAGGGGTGGGATAGGGAATGGGAGAAACGCCCTGTGGGGCAGAGCATTCCCACGTGGAGTGGTACACCGTCGGTATGGATCCACGGGAGGGCAGTAGGAGGGGTAGAGAGTCGGATGAAAGCGATTTAGCATATAAAGACAAGGAAATGAATTGGTCTGTAGTTGCTGCCAAGCGACAGCATCTGCTCTATCAAGTGAAGGATGAGGGGGAGAATATGTATAACAGCTCTGTCGGTAGTACTCCAGCGTAGCGTTGTAGTTTAGTGGTTCTGTCGATGCGTCGTCTGGATTGGACAGCTCTTCCAAAGGAGCCCGGCCGGTCAGCTCTCGGGCAACCGCAAGAACGCGTTCATTACCATGGAGAGAGGCGTGTCCAGGAGTCCAGACGATACGCACAGGACGTAATGCAGATGGTGAGACAGAAGAGAGGATATTGCCACAGGCACGGAACAAGGTTTAGCCATGCCAATGCGAGTATGCGCTATGGTGTGAAAGAAAAAGAGGGCGGTTGGTGTGTGCTCGTGCTCTAACGTTCGGTTCGGCTCGACGTCCAGTGCTGCTCCTGTAAACAGACGTTCTGGTCGTTCTGTGATCACGTGACATTTTGTGGTGCAGGTGCTGGGTAGTGTTGTATACACTGCAATCAGCAGCAAGGTCCCGACACTAGTCGCGACTTGGAAGAACCAGCTGACCTACGGCGTAGCAGGCGAGAACTAGGCCTACCTCATGAATTCGGACAATTTCCACAACTCGGCAGTACTATGGCTAGTGCGGGAACGCAAACTCAAGAAACATCAACGCTGCCTCTTCCATGGTTCTTCAACGTCCCGCGTACTCCGAAGCCGTTCCACGGTGACCCTTATGAGGACGTCGGCGACTGGCTTGGCGACTACAACCGTTGCGGCAGCGTCAACGAGTGGAACGAGCAGCGAAAGCTTCGGTTTGTCTACTTTTATCTCGAGGACTCTGCGCGCACTTGGTTCGAAAACCATGAAGCCACTATGACAACCTGGCCAGAGTTTTGCAACTAGTTGCGAAATACCTTCCAAAGCTCTGACCGAAAGGAGCAAGCGGAACGGCTCCTCAATTCCCAAAACCAGCGTCCGAACGAGAGTGTTGCCATGTTCGTTGAGGACATGACGCGGCTGTTCAGGCGAGCCGACTCTCAATGACGGAAGAGAAGAAGGTGCGCCTCCAAATGCGGGGAGTGAAAGAGCAGCTGTTCGCGGGACTAGTGCGGAACCCTCCCAGCACTGTAGAGGATTTCTTCCGCGAAGCCACGACAATGGAGAGAATGCTAAGGCAGTGTTCGTACCAGCACGAGCGTCCTGGCAGTCTTTCGTCAGTGTCGTCGGCCCTACCAACATCTGACGTCACGACTGTAAAAGACCTGACGGAGCTCGTGCGCAGTATTGTGCGCGAGGAGCTGCAAAAGCTGCACGTGGTGAATTCTCCGCCCCATGTTGCTGCTCTAACGGATGTCGTTCGCGAAGAGGTCCGGCAGCTGGTGCACCCCATGACGACTCTGCGTGCAGCCGAAGTCCAACCCATGACGGCCCCGCGTCCAGCCGAAGCTCCGCTATTAACGTACGCGGAAGCACTACGTACTCCTGCCCCGGCTGTGCGCTATCCGTCCCGTCCGCCCACCCTGCAGACGGCACCGTCGTTCTACTCGGGACCAACGCGGTACGGCAACCCACCCCTTACACGGAAATCCAGTGTATGGCGTGCTCCCGACAACCGGCCTCTATGTTATCGCTGTGGTGAACCAGGTCACATCTACCGTGAGTGCGCCTACAGGCACATGGGTCTTCCCGGCTTTCGTCCGGATGCTCGTCGACCCAGAGATGGTGAGCGGCCCCGTGCTATCGCCGAATACTTGGCAAGCCAACGATCCTCAACCCTTCCGCGTCGCCAATCCCGCTCACCATCTCCACGGCGTTCCACGTCACCTGGCCAACAATCAACCTTTGCGGACATCCTCGCAGGAAGATCGCCTAGATTCACAAGCCCGCGCCGGGGAAACTAAGAACAGCGACCTCTGGGGGTCGCTGTTCTTAGTTTCCCCGGCGCGGGCCGCTGTTGATCGACCGTTACAAGACCCTCCCCCGATTTGCCTGCCGACATCCGACGACATTCTTTCACCGACGTGTGCCATCGACGACAAACGGGTCTCTGTTCGTATCTCTGTTCTTGTCGACAACCACCCGCTGACCGCTCTGGTAGATACGGGTGCCGGTTATTCTGTTATGAGCGCTGACCTCGCTGCACAGCTAAGAAAGGTAACGACACCTTGGGGACATGGAACCAACCTCCGGACTGCGGGAGGTCACCTATTGACACCGCTAGGAATGTGCACTGCCCGCCTCCGAATTCGTGAGTCGACGTACATTGTTTCCTTCGTTGTATTGCGCGAATGCTCCCAAAACCTGATTCTCGGAAGGGATTTTCTCCGCGAGCATGGAGCCATTCTTAACCTTCGCAACCTGCTCATAACGTTATCTAACGACCACACAGCCCTACGAAAGGATGCAGTTGCGCCGACCACAACACTTCGAATTGCTGACGACACCATCGCACTGCCTCCGCGAGCCAGTATGTTGGTAACGGTGGAGAGCGACTGTGACAACAAGAGTAGTGGCATCGCGGAAACTAACCTCTCGGTGCTCTTGGCTCGGCATATTTGTGTCGCGCGTGCTATCGTCAAACTTCAACATCGGAGGACTCAGCTTCTGATCACGAATTTCGGCGGCTAGTACCAACACTTGGCAAAGCGAACAGCAATCGCGAACTTTGTAGCCATTGATGACGAAGAATGTTCCACTATCGCTCCGATTGCCACTGCTGCCGAAGGTAACACTGCATTAGCCAGTACAGTTGACGTGAATTTCCAGCTATCCTGTGCGCAGCAACAGCAGATACGCATGATTTTACGTACGTACAGTGATTGCTTTGCGCCCACCTCCAAAATCAAGCAGACCCCAGCCGTGAAGCACCGCATTATAACGGATCCTACCGAACGGCCTGTACGACAGCACGCCTACCGCGTGTCGCAAAAAGAACAAGAGGCAATACGTTTTCAAGTGAAACAGATGCTCGACGACGACGTCATCCAACCCTCGAACAGTCCATGGGCGTCACCCGTCGTACTTGTTAAAAAGAAAGACGGCACTCTTCGATTTTGCGTCGATTACCGGAAGCTCAACAAAGTGACGAAGAGAGACGTCTACCCTCTCCCACGCATAGATGATTCACTGGATCGACTTTGACATGCCCGATATTTTTCCTCAATGGATTTACGCAGCGGCTACTGGCAGATTGAGGTCGATGAACGTGACAGGGAAAAAACAGCATTCATAACTCCCGATGGCCTCTACGAATTCAAAGTGTTACCATTTGGATTGTGCTCTGCACCGGCAACGTTCCAAAGGATGATGGACACCGTCCTGTCCGGTCTGAAGTGGGAATCCTGCCTCGTGTATTTAGACGACGTCGTTGTTTTTTCCAAAACATTTGAGCAACATTTACAACGACTCCAGTCCGTCATCGTCGCTATTCGATCTGCAGGCCTATCTCTAAAACCGGAGAAGTGTCATTTCGGCTACGAAGAACTAAAGTTCCTGGGCCACCTTATCAGTCACGATGGCATTAGACCAGACCCAGAAAAGACCATGGCTGTTGCTGCATTTCCTCCACCTTCGAACAAACGGGATTTGCGCCGGTTTTTGGGTCTCTGCGCCTACTACAGGCGCTTTCTTCAGAGCTTTGCCAACATCGCTGAACCCCTTACCCGTTTAACGAAGGAGGATACTCCTTTTGTGTGGGGTCCAGAGCAGAGAGCCGCTTTTTCCCAGCTTCAGCAGTGCCTTCAGAGTGTACCCTTACTAGGGCACTTTGATGAAGATGCCACCACCGAACTTCACACTGACGCAAGCAACATCGGTCTTGGTGCAGTACCCGCCCAGTGGCAAGACGGCGCTGAACGTCCCATCGCTTATGCTAGCCGCATTTTGTCATCTGCGGAAACTAGCTACTCAAACACGGAGAAGGAACGTCTTGCTGTTATTTGGGCGATAACAAAGTTCCGACCGTATCAGTATGGCCGTCCATTCAGAGTATTTACGGACCATCATGCCCTCTGTTGGCTGGCCAATCTCAAGGACCCTTCAGGGCGCCTCGCGAGGTGGAGCTTACGCCTTCAAGAATTTGAGGTTACAGTCGTCTAGAAGTCGGGCCGCAGGTACACTGATGCTGATTGCCTTTTGCGCGCACCCCTAACGACGACATCGAGGGACGATGATACCGATGGCCATTTTCTTTGTGCAGTCAGTGAATCTGACTTGGCCCAACAACAGTGGACTGATTCAGAGATCCGACAACTTATCAGATACCTTCAAGGTCGCAGCTCAAGTCCACCACCGGCATTTGCACGTTCAGGGTCATTTTGTCTCCGCAACGACATCGTTTACAAAAAGAACTTCGAACCTTATGCGACTGAGTACCTCCTCGTCGTTCCACCAGGGCTACGTGCTGACATTTTATCTGCCTGCCACGACGAGCCTTCCTCCGGCCACCTAGGATTCGCACGTACCCTTGCCCGGATTCGGACTCGCTTCTACTGGCCAAAGCTCACCCAGGATTTCAAGCTTTACGTTAAAACGTGCAATCATTGCCAGCACCGTAAAGCCCCACCTGTGTGCCCTGCTGGTTTATTACAGCCTGTTGCACCCCCATCACAACCGTTTGAACGAATCGGCATGGACTTGCTTGGGCCCTTCCCGAAGTCACATGATGGCAACTGCTGGATCGTAGTCGCTACTGACTATTTAACGAGGTACTGCGAAACGAAATCCCTACAACGAGGCACCGCCAATGAGGTTGCGTATTTTTTCATCAACAACATCGTCCTCCACCATGGAGTGCCAACAGTTCTTATCACTGACCGTGGAACAGCCTTTACAGCCCAATTGATGCAAGACGTCACGAGACTTAGTGGAACAGCTCATCCCAAAACAACCGCATACCATCCACAAACCAACAGTCTGACAGAGAGATCAAACAAGACGCTCACTGACATGCTATCTATGTACGTAGACCGTGATCGCAAAAACTGGGATGCAATTTTGCCATACGTAACGTTTGCTTACAACACTGCGGTTCAAGAGACTACAGGTTTCACTCCATTCCGGTTGCTTCACGGCCGAGAAGCAATTATGATGCTTGATGCCATGCTGTTGCCTGACATGACCGATATTACTACTGATGCGAACGACTTTATCCGGCTGGCCGACGCGGCCCGCCAGCTTGCACTCAAGCGGATCCGAAAACAACAACGAATCGACTCGCAGAGGTACAACTGCCGTCATCGCCATGTCATTTACCAACCCGGTGATCTGGTCTGTCTGTGGATCCCCGTTCGCAAAAGGGGCCACTCGGAAAAGTTACTTCACCGCTACTTCGGTCCCTATAGAGTACTACGGCGCCTCACAGATGTCAACTACGAAATTCTGCTTGAAGACACAGCTCAGCGATCTCGATGTTCCCAGCAGGCCGACATTGTTCATGTGTCACGGATGAAGCCACACTACCCCCGAGCCACCTGACACTGCTTCATCACGTGTCTTTGTGCGTGTACACGACTACCTTAACTTTTCATCGGCATTGGTCATCGAGGTGGTACTTTTTTTTCGAAGAGGGGGGTAATGCCACAGGCATGGAACGAGGTTTAGCCATGCCAATGCGAGTGTGTGCCATGGTGTGAAAGAAGAAGAGGACGGTTGGTGTGTGCTCGTGCTCTAACGTTCGGTTCGGCTCGACGTCCAGTGCTGCTCCTGTAAACAGACGTTCTGGTCGTTCTGTTATCACGTGATAATATTGTGTGTATGTGCAGCCACAAGTCCTTGAGCGAAGGCATGGCAAGCAGCTTCTGAATCTGTTACAATAGTGACAGGGGAGTCATGTGACAGTGTCGTAGCGTGAACAATTGCCAGAGCGAGAGCTCCCTCCTCTGCCAGACCACTGTCTGTAGTGCGAAGTGTGGCAGACGCCACAAGGGCGTCTATGTCATCTGTCACGGCTAAATACAAGGCTGACTTCTCTGGGTAGCGTGCTGCATAAGTGTAAAGTACTTGTAAGTCCGAGCTACCATCACCAAAGACGCGTGTCATAGTCTGAACTCAGGCACGTCGATGACCGGTGTGGCCGGAGGGATTCATATTGCGTGGAATCGGAGGCACTTTGATGAGTGCGCGGACCGTAGAAGCAAGTTTATGTCGCGGTACTTGTGTGGGTTTTTGAGGAATCGGGAAGCCAAGACGAGACAGGATGGCGCAGCCCGGACGGGTCTGCCTGAGCCGTTGGAGCTGACTGTTGTGCTGGGCCTCGATGAGTTCGGTTATGGTGTTGTGGACTCCTAATTGAAGGAGGCGTTGTGTAGATGCGTGTGGAGGCAAGCCAATAGCCGCCTTCACAGCTGTCCGTAGAAGGATGTTCATCTTTTTTATTTGAGCTAGCGTGAGATTGTGAAAGAGAAGATGATAGGTGAGCCGACTAACTATGAGTGCTTGTACTAAGCGGAGGACATCCTTCTCACAGAGGCCTCTCCTGCGATTGGTGGTGCGTTGGATCATGTGTGTAATTTGAGTTATCTGCTGAGCCAGAAGGTGTGTATTGTGCGAGGCCTTGTCGTCGGACTGAAGGTAGAGGCCTAAAATGCGAATTCGTGGTACCAGAGGGATAGGATGGCCATCAAGATACAGCGAAACGTCTGGAGAATCAGCGGTTTTGCGGCGCCGCTTGTATACCAATAACAACTCCGACTTATCCACTGAGCACGTAAGGCTGCCGGCAGCAGCATAGTCTTGTACCACAGACACAGCTTCCTGTAGGGCGTCCTGCATTGTTCCATCTGATGCTTAGGTTGCCCAAATTGTAATGTCATCTGCATAGATGGCATGATGGATGTTGGGAACCTGTTGTAATAGGGAAGAGAGTTTAGCCATAGCCACGTTGAACAAAGTGGGCGAGAGAACCGAGCCCTGTGGTGTTCCTCTGCCTGCGAGACGAATGACGTCCGAACGGAGGTCTCCAATCCCAACAGTGGCCGTGCGGTCAGAAAGAAAGGACCTGACGTAATTGTAGATACGTGAGCCACACTGAGATGAAGCGAGATTGTCAAGAATAAGGTCATGGGAGACGTTGTCAAAAGCACCCTTCTGATCCAGGGCCTGAATAGCTCGGACCTGGTTTGAAGTGGGGCTATCTAACACGTCCTCCTTAAACTGTAGTAATACGTCCTGTGTAGAGATACCAGGACGGTAGCCGAATAGTGTATCAGGAAAAATGTGATTGTCTTCGAAAAATGGTTGTAGTCGAGAGAGGACAACGCGTTCAAAGAGTTTAGCTACACATGAAGTTAAGGATATAGGGCGAAGATTCTGGAGGGATAGCGGCTTGCCAGGCTTTGAAATAAGTATGATTTCTGCGTGTCGCCACTCCTGTGGTAGCGTGCCGTTTTTCCTATGTTCGTTGTAAAAAGCTGTTAAATATTCGATGGACTGCTCATCTAAATTACGCAGAAGTGTGTACGTAATCCCGTCTGTACCGGGTGCTGTGTTGCGCTTAATGCTTTGCAAAGCTGCCCTAACCTCTGCTTCTGTAATGTCCTCATCTAGAGGCGTATCGTGTACGTGTGGATAATCACGGTAGGCGGGACGGGGGCCCGTGGATACATAGTGTTGCTTTAAGGTGTGCATCAGAGTGTTATCGTCGAGCCCTGATTTGTGGAGAATGGTGCGGATTGCGTTAGCAGTGTGTGATTTTGTCTGCGTGGGATTTAAAAGAGCACGGAGTATACGCCACGTTCGAGGTGTACTTAGTGAGCCGTTGAGTCGATCACAGAAGTTATGCCAATTGTTGCTGGTGAGGATGTTCGCATAGTCATGTGCCTCAGTAGCTAGTTTGGCGATTCGGAGACGAAGTTTTCGGTTATGTTTCTGTCGCCGCCACCGCCGTGTCAAGCCTCTGTGGGCATTTCAGAGATGTAGCAGATGCCGGTCCATATCCGGCGTTTCTGTCGTCGCAGCGATGAGTTTGGTAGCTCTTTGAAAATCGGAGTGAAGTTGTAATATCCAAGCCTCTAGGGAAGGAGAGTCCTGATGGGTAGTTGTACGACTACGCCTAAATGCATCCCAATTCGTTAGTTTTATGATGTGCTCTAGGGCACGCGTGGCTGCTACTTGGAGCTCCGTAGTTAGTATATGGTAATCACTGCCTAGATTCACCATGAGGTTGCACCAGGAATGGTGACTAACGCCCTTGACTATCGTGAGGTCGGGACATGTGTCCCTGCTCACACTATTACCTAGGCGAGTGGGTTGATCAGGTTCTGTCAGCAGGGTCATGCGATGAATTGCAAGAACCTGTGCGAGTCGTCGGCCTTTAGGCGTTTCTGTTGCGTAGCCCCAAGCTGGATGGGGGCATTGAAATCACCTACAATAACTATTTGTTTACCCAACTTGCATAGTTGTGCAAATAGATGACCGAAGTCATCGTTCCTGGCGTTAGGTGCACTGTAAACGTTAAGCACGTACAGGCTGCTAGTGGAACGAGAGCACGGGACTAATTCGAGAAGTACGTGTGAGATGGAGGTGCTTTGTAGGGTGTGTTCTATGACAGTGACATGCTTAGAAACTAATGTAGCTGTGCGATGTGGTGTACTGTTCGTTACGTCCGTGTATGTGGTGTAACCCGGAAGCGTCGGGGTACATTGTACTTCTTGTAACGCTATGACATCGGGAGTAATCTGCTGCGTCGCAATGAATTGCATTAGAGCTCCGCGTTTCCTACGATACCCCCTGCAATTCCACTGCCACACACGTAGGAGTTGAGGGGTGTCAAGCGTTGACCTACGGTTTCTCGCCATGATCATCCAATAGGGGAGCCTCGGTAGTACACGGAGGCATTTCGGACTGTGATAAATCTTGGCGGAGGGTGGTGGGAAGCGGGACTGCAGCAGCTGCAGCTGTTGGGACGGTTTTTCGGGACGGTGATAGGAAACGGGAGGGGCGTATGTAAGGATGCGGTTGCTGTGTTTCACGTGTCGGAGACGTGGTGCGTTTTGATGCAGATGGCGAAATATTAGGTTTGCCAAGTGCAGCCGATATCTGCTGTTTAACATCCGTTACAATGTGCTGTACAGCAGGTTGCAGAGCCTGCTGGATCAATTGTTGGAGTGGAGCTGTTAGTTCAGCCATAATGCTATCCTTCATTTTCTGCATTTCTACCTGCATCATAGCTGCGAATTCGTTTCTTAAAGAAGTCGCCATTTCGTTCAACGCCTCTCGCGTGCAATAGTCGAATCGTGCCGTAGTTGACGACATGTCAGGGTGAAGCTGAGTGTCTACTGACATGGATTGTGGTTGTCTAGGTGGCGTTGGTTGTGGTGTTCTTTCCTGCGTTGATGTTTGTGTGAGGGAGTGGGACTGGTGTGGAGAGGGGGAAAGAGGAGGGAACTGCCCTGTCCAGCTTACCGTTTGTGCTTTCTTGTGGGAACCGCTTTGCTGGTTTATGATGCGTTGTCCCGTCCGTGTACCAGCCTTGAGATCCCGGCTGGCCAGCGAAACCGCTCCACGATGACGAGTTTCCTCGCTTGTTCCCCGACTTATCCCTGGAATGGCTCCTTCGCCTGGCTGCACTCCCAGACGCACTGCTCTGCCGTCGGGGCTGGGAGATGTTGACTGGGCCTTCTTGGTGGGAATAGCTGACCGGGGTGGTTTGCGTCTGTTGACTGGTGGCAAAAACCGCTTTGGGCATGGTTTGGCAGCCGTCGGGTGGTCGCCACCACAAAGCATGCAAGAAGGGCGGCACTCGTGGTTGTTGGGTGATAGTGAATCCCCGCACACTCGACATTTCGGTGTGTCAGGAGGCTGTGGGCACACATCCTCACGGTTTCCAGTTTTGTTGCACTTCCTACAGTGGGGAATAGTCCGTTTGTAGAGGTAGCAGCGAAGAGCCTGTCCGTACGCGTTCACGAAGAATGGGACTCACTTGCCACAAAATGTGAGCACCATTGCTTTGGAGTTGCCGAGGCGTCTGCACGTAAGGACCTCGTCGCCCGGTACTTCAACTTCTGTCAGGAAGTCGTCTGGTGTGATTTTATGGCCTATTCCGTTGACCACCCCTTTGCACGAATTATCAGGCGCAATTCCATAAGAGGTGATGTCGTAGGTTGCTGCGTGCACTGTAATTTTGGTGATTTGTCCAAGTGCCATAGCGATGTGTTCAGATGAGGTGCTTATTGTTAGCACATTTTGATTTTCGTCAACTCGAAGCTTGATATCAGGCTTCTCACTGCGTATATTTGCTGCATGAACTACGGCGAGAAGTAATGTCTTGGGGCTAACCTTGCTCAGATTTAATCCACCATGGGGACGGATTGCTAGCTTGTAGTCCTCGGCAGGGAGCGGTGGGAGTCTTGGTAGACGCGTCTTAGGCCGGCTCTGGCGTAGAGCGGGCTCAGACGGCGTGCTGGGCAGCTGTTGAGTCGGTACGGTATGGGGTTGCAGCTGTCGGCGTTTGTTCGCTCTCTTGGTAACAGTGATCCATGGATTTGCGTTGTGCTCATTGCTCACCTGCGTATCGGCGTCTTGACTGGTCTGCATGTTCATCATGTGGTCCGTGGAGCGAGAGGGCAGTGAGTGCTTCTCGTCGGCTGCGACGCTCCCAGAGACGCTCGCCATCCGCTGTAGAGCGGGGCGGCGTTCTGTCCAAGCCGCGTCTCCGGCTTGTTAGGGTTAGTGAGGTGGACCTCTTCAAGAACTTTCGAAAGCATTAAAACGTTTAAAAGCGCACTCACAGGTTGAAGTCCGGTATAGGCTTGACAGTGAAGATGCTAGCAACAAGTTCCTGTTGTTGCAACAGGTCGCCAGGAAGAAATTCTTCTTGAAAATGAACCTGAGCCGGAGCCGATGTGATTCGCGTCCGTCGCATGCTCTCGCTACTCGGCGACCAGAACGCGCCGAGCGTCACCTCGCAGCGCGCCAAGCAACTCCAGTGGCGGCCGAAGAACACGCCGCGCATCGAAGAAGACGACATCATAGTGGTGCTGAAACCGCGTGAGACGCTCGACCTCAAGGCCACGTTCGGTCCTGGACAAGGCGGCGCTGCAGTCCGCAGCATCCTCGGAGACGACGCAAGTGTGGGATTTGCGGTGTGGCCCCTCTGGGATCAAAATGTACTCGTGTGCACGCTCGAATCAGTGGACGCCGCCGAGATACTCCTCCGGGACATTAAGGTGCCAGTCGGGGGCCGCCAGCTAACATTCCGGGGATATCCCAAACTCTCCGGTGAGTTCTGTCGGGGCGTCGTGCATGTCTCTCAAGACGAAACGTCCGAAACTGTGAAAAGCAAGCTCAGTGCTGAGCCAAATATAGTGTCTGTGCGCAACCTTGGGTACACCCCGGTTGCGGTGATCAACTTCGCGGGGACCAAGTTGCCACGGACGGTGTTATACAACTGCGAGCGGCGCTTGTATAAGAAGACAGTGCCTGCATGCCCACTCTGTGGCACAGTGGGCCATCGAGCTGATACTTGCCCGTGCCCGCAGCCCGACCGCAGCACAAGCTGCGGCGTTCAGGTACCTGCTGCTACTCCTGACGGCCTCACGGAACACCAGTGCATTTTGAGCTGCCTCCTCTGCGGTGGTGGCCACAAGACTGGAGCTCCCGGTTGTGCTGGACGGTTCCGGCAGCCGGTCAAGTCGGGATCCCCTCGCGGATCCAAGCCGAGGAAAACGGGGGGGGGGGGGGCACAAACAGGCTCCGACTCCCAAGACTGGCCCCAAGAAAGCACCAGCCACCAAGTTGAATAAGCCAGAAACCAAGAAGACCAACACCGGGGACTCCACCAATGTAAAGTCTGGGACCCCGTCGGAGCCTCCTGTCCTGGTCAAGGACTTCCCACCCTTGACACCCGTCCAAGCACAGGTGAGCTGTTGGGGTGGGGCAGTCTCCGGACCTTCCTCTTCTCCCTCCCCTACCGAAACCGCCCTACAGCAGCAGATAGGGGAGCTCAGGCGCCAGAACCAAATTTTCGCGCGCAAAATTCAGGAATTAGAAGCCAAGCAGGTTGGGTCATCCGAGCCAGTGCAGGAAGCCGAGGCAGAGGACGGGGATGACGGCTCTTCCGTCACATCCCGCCTCACTAGCGTCTCGCGGCAGGACGCGGACACGGTAGTTGGACCAGCTTCCATTACCGGATCCATCGGTCGCATCGAGTCCCTAGAGCGTAAAACCGAGCAATTAGAGGCGAGCGTGGCAGCCCTCCCCACTCAAATCATGTCGGCAGTTTGCGAGTCCTTACAGGACATGTTCACGGCAGCCTTAACGCAAGCACTTCCCGAAATTGTGGCGCAGGTCTCAAACTCAGTCCTTAAAGCCGTGCAGCCCTGGGTTATCGCCCAAACTAAAAACACCACTCAGAGCGACTCCCTTCAGGTTAAACGCAAGCCGGCCTCCTGTCAGGCAGCAGAAGAAGGCTTTTCAAGGCCGGCTCCAGGTCCGGACCGGTCCTCTGCACCGTAAATAAATACTGAAAAATGGCTAGCCGATCTAATAAACAAGCTAAATATCTACAAAAGTTTGAGATTATACAATGGAAGTGCAGGGGTTTTAGAGCTTGGAAAAAACGGTCGCACCTCCAGCTCTACTTGCAGTCCCTCGGAAACATGCCCGCCTTGCTTGCTTTGCTGGAGCCCGGTTTGGACGTTAAATTCTCTGGCTATAGCACTTTCCAGGGGAGGCCCTCGTCATGCATCCTGGTCAACAAGGCATATACCGCGATTCAGTTCGATTTAAACTTAAGTACCGAACAAGAATACACAATGGTCAGAGTACTGCCTCTCAGACGTCGCGACCAGTCAATACACATGCTAAATATATACAGCCCCCCGCATAAGCCACGCGTAACTTTTAGCGAAATCTTCCTCCAGGCGGTCAAGTTGGCAGAAAAAGACCCCTTAGTGATCGTGGGAGACTTCAATGCTCCCAGCCTTCACTGGGGCTATCACTACGAGAAGGCCAGAGGACGTAAGCTGGCGGAGCTTATCTCCACCCTTCGCATCACGCTGCTCACGGATCCGGCATACCCCACTCGAGTGGGGAACTCGGTAACCCGTGACACGTGTCCGGACCCTCTCTCGTAAAAAATACTAAGGATGCTACCTGGGAGAACTTGGGCGATTCTCTAGGCAGTGATCACTGCCTTCTCCGGGTCACACTCCTGGAAAAGTCAGCTCATAAAAAATGCGGTCAAGCCAAGTTGACCGATTGGACCCAATTTCGCAATCAGACTATCCCTCCCGTACTATTTTCTGGAGGCTATGCAGAATGGGCTCAACACGTAAACAACATTCAGAAAAGACTTGTTACTACCCTTCAAACCAACGAAGGAATACCCGCAGTTGACACTCACCTCCTACACTTGTGGGAGGCGCGCCGAAGCTTAACAAAACGTTGGAAAAAGCAGAAGACTAATCACAAATTACGTATCCGCATAGCCCAACTCACGGAACAGGCTGCAGCGTATGCTGCCCAACTCTCAGATTCAAATTGGATAGCCCGCTGCGACGCCGCAGCTCGTCAGATGAGCTCGAAGGGGACATGGCGTCTCTTTTGCAGTCTCATAGACCCCTCTGAAACGAGAGGGGAGGCGCAGAAGCAGCTCCGGCGAGCTCTGCAAGGGTACCAAGGCACTCCGGCACAGCTTGCGGATGCTCTTTGCGATAGGTATCTCTGTCGTATGGAGGACCCGCCTGGGCCGGCGTACACGTACTCTGGTAAGCCTAATCACCAACTCGATGCCCGTTTTGAGTTGCATGACCTTAAAGCGGCTTTAGCTAAAATGCGCAGGGGTACGGCTCCGGGGCTGGGCCGCATAACAGTAAAGCTGTTGGCAAACCTTTCTGACACAGCCTACCTCCATTTATTGGAATACATGAACGAGATCTGGGACGGCCGTGCGCTCCCTTCCGAAGGGAAAACGTCACTTGTGACTTTTATCGCCAAAGCAGGCAAGGCCGTGAATACGGAAAATCTGAGGCCCATATCACTGACTTCGTGCGCGGGCAAGCTTATGGAGACGATGGTACGGGATCGCCTCTCCCCATACTTTGAGGGCAAGGGCTTCTTTGCAGACACCATGTTTGGGTTTCACCCACACATGTCTGCACAGGACGTCCTTCTCCAGCTCCATAGGGACGTCATACAGCCCACAACTATGCAACACAATGATAAAGCCATCCTCGCCCTTGATCTGAAGGGGGCTTTCGACAATGTTAAACACAGCAGCATCCTGGCTAACTTGAGTTCCACTGATTGCGGGGCTAAGGCTTTTGCATATGTCAGAGATTTTCTCTCTAACGCCAGGCACTTCTTCGAATCGAGGACGAAGAATATGGCCCGTACATTATGGAAACACGGGGTACCCCTCAGGGAGCAGTGTTATTACCGCTCCTTTTCAACATTGCTCTGATGCGCCTTCCGAGCGAATTGGCCAGGGTGGAAGGCACACAACACGCAGTATATGCCGATGATATTACAATCTGGACCGCTGAAGGGAGCCTTGGTGAAATGCAGGAACGCCTTCAGCAGGCCGCATCCATAGTAGAGGCGTATGCCAACGATTGTGGACTCCAATGTGCACCAAACAAATCAGAACTTCTGCACGTTAGAGCGAAGCCAATAGATAAGTCAGCCATACACATCTCCCTGTCTGGGGTTCCCATCAGAGAGGTGGAGGAGCTCCGGATTCTGGGCCTGTTCATTCACCACAGACTCAGACCTTACTTTACTATAGCGAAACTCAAGAGAATAGGCGAACAGGTAGGGCGCATGATCCACCGCGTTTCCAACAAGCGGGGTGGTCTGCGGGGCAGGGACGCGCTTCGGCTCGCCCACGCCTTCGTGACTAGCCGGATCCTCTACACCATCCCATACCTTCGCACTAACAAGCAAGAAGACGAAAGAATAGATGCCATCATTCGTAAGGCTACTAAACGAGCTCTGGATCTCTCGGTGGCCACTTCCAACGCCAAACTGAGGGCGTTAGGTGTGCTCAACTCCTACCAGGAGTTGCAGGAGGCCCACCTTATGAATCAATATACGCGGCTCGCGCAGACGGCTCCCGGGCGCCGCCTGCTGAACCGCTTACATATACAGCACACTTGCACTGCAGAGGAGGCGGAGCGTATTCTGGAACTGTGGCGGCATATGCTCTCGGTCTCTCCACTCCCCAGTAACATGGATAAGCACACGCACGAAAGCATAAGACAGGCGCGGGCTCGGACGCTTGAGAGGCAACACGTCTCCCGACCTGGTGTATTCTACGTAGATATAGCAGGGCCTTCGCCTACAGGATTTTACACGGCCTGTGTAGTTCACCGGGAAAAGCATGTCAATGGGCTCTCGTTCCGAGCACAAAATCCAGAGCGCGCTGAGGAAGTCGCGATAGCGCTTGCTGCTGTGGACCCCAACTCGAAAGTTATCATCACGGACTCCCGGAAAGCATGTGCTCATTACTTGGTAGGAGAGATATCCCCCCTAGCCTGCCAAATTCTAAAACGGGCTCTCGCTGATCCAGCCCCAAAACGCATCGTATGGGCTCCTGGCCATCAGGGCTTACGGCCGCCCGAGCGCTTACCCACCGGGCTCCTCACCTTGGCTCTTATGACTAAGAGGCCAATACACCACTGCTGCGGTTCAAAGAAATTCTGACCTATTATCGCGACACTCACCGCCTTTACCCGGCTCCTGCAAAGGGGCTGAGTAAGGCAGAAGAGCGAACTCTAAGGCGCCTGCAGACAGGTACTTTACTCTGTCCTGCAATCCTAAAACATTTCGATGCGAACACAGATGGGCGGTGCCCACACTGTGGGGAGACGTGGGATATCTTCCACATGGTATGGGCATGTCCGAAAAATCCCACCTACCCCCTTCCCCTACCCCTTCCCGAGAGGCATGGGAGACTGCCCTCCTCAACTACTCATCACTAGAGTCTCAACGGGCTCTGGTGAGACGCGCGCGAGTAGGGGCCTCGTCATGCGGTGTCCCGGGCTAAGGACGCCGACCATGTAGCGGGGTCATGCTTTGGCCCCGTACCTCTCTCTTTTATAATAAATGTTTTTCATCATCATCATCAGCTGGGGGTGGTGAAAAGGGTGGTGAAAATATAAGCACGTGGGCAACGATGTTTCGACACCAGACGCGCAACATCCGACGGTGCGACGATGACGTTTTATCAGTTTTATCTGGTTGCGGTCGCCACTCACGCGTCTTGACGGCTTTCGCCGACGGGTGTGCATTAACGGAGATATAATTTGATCATAAAAAAACAACCCAAGGTGGGCAGCGGTAACTGTGTGGTTGTGCACGTCGAGCGGATTTATCACCTAACCCCCCCTGCCTCCCTTTCGGCTTTTTTATTCACCCCCTGTTCAAGAAAACCCATAGGGCTTCCACTGGTGTTCCCTAAGGCTGGAAAGTTTGAGAATACCTGCTCTAATGGGTACGCACATACTGAGACACACTGCTCTGGAGAAAACCATCCCCTCTATATATGAACTCGCCCTTCACGCAAGTATTAAGTGTGTTGATTGCACTGCTATGATATGTATCTCATATCACTCTTCACTTGAACCATCAATATCGTACCAGTCTCATTTTTCACACGGCTGATTTTGTATATTCGGAAACCCATGTTTAAGTGCTTGACCGGAAGTGCACGGGAAAGAAGACGAGAGCGCAACTAAAAAGAAATAAGTGCAAATGCGAAGGCAACAAGCAAGTGGCGGCTGTCATTGGACGCGACTGAAGTAGGACACAATCCACGTTGCTCGTGGCACTCTTCGGATTTAATTGTACCGAAATTATTTTTGCAACATTTATGATTCCTGCATTGAAAGGGCACATTGAAAAAACACAGTAGCGGCACTGCACTTTCTAGTGTCATCACTCGCGTTCGCATTAGTTGCAGAAATTTATGAATTTTCGAATAAACGTTGCAGATGTGTACGTGTCGATAACCATGTTCAAAAACCACGAGTAAGCCCCGCCGCGGTGGTCTAGTGGCTAAGGTACTCGGCTACTGACCCGCAGGGCGCGGGTTCGTATCCCGGCTGCGGCGGCTGCATTTCCGATGGAGGCGGAAATGTTGTAGGCCCGTGTGCTCAGATTTGGGTGCACGTTCAAGAACCCCAGGTGGTCTAAATTTACGGAGCCCTCCACTACGGCGTCTCTCATAATCATATAGTGGTTTTGGGACGTTAAACCCCATATATCAATCAAAAACCACGAGTAATTGGAAGTGCCTTATAGTGTGTTTGAGTGTATGTGTGTGGGTGTGCTTGCTTGTGTGTATGCGCGTGGGGGGGGGGGGCGGTTGATTTTGACCAGTCTGAATTCCTTAACGTACATCGCAATACACGAGTGTTTCTTACATTTCGTCCCCCTTATCGAAATGCGGCCGGCTTGGCCGAGAATCGAATGTACACCCTCGAGCACGACAAAACGCGACCAACGTGAACATTGCCGTTGAATTCACATGAACTAGTTCCACTCTATCACTCTATGCCACTATGCACTTGTAAAACTGCCCGCAGTTCTCAAACTAAGAAAAACTGTTCACAGCTAACTTACACGTTATGAGAGATAAACAGACAACGGACCAACCTCCTACGTGACCCTTTCTTTCGCAGCGCATGCGCCGACTACACCCAGCGGCTTCGTGATCGCGCACTTGGGTTACCCGCCAGGTGGCGCTTACTTCAATCACGCGTTTGGGAACTTATTCAACGCCACCTCGAGCGCTCTCACCTGAAGGCGGTACTTTCTTATTAGCGCCAACTTTGCGGAGCCTCACTTCAAGCGCGGCATGAAAGACGTCGAAGCCAGAGCTATGAATGAGCACGTTAACGACTGTTTGTCTCAACCACCATGCACGATGTACGCTCTGCTACCAAGCTTTTCACCCCAAGCTTCGTCTGGCGTGGACACGGGTAAATATTTTATTTGCTCATAGCTTCAGCGTTTCCTTTCGAGGTCTACTTTTTTGACGAGTGCCCAGCATATAGACACCATTTGGTTTGTGGAAAGCTCTTCTGCAGCATGCGCGCTTTTGAGCAAGTGTGCCTAAAGGTAGTAAGCTATGAGTCGCTATTGATCTGGGGAAATCTTACGCAAACACGGTCCCTGCCGCTATTTCGCGATGCATTCCGGTTTACGTTCCTGCCTTTCTCCATACCATATATATCTCTCTCTATTCAGTAATGAATTCGTTGGGGTTTGACGGCCCGAAACCACGTGACGTTGTGAGACGCCGTAGTTGAGAGCTCTGGAAATTTCGACCACCTAGTGTTCTTTAACATAAACCTAAAGACAAGTCCACGGGCCCTTAGTGGGTCTTCATCCAAATGCGGCTGACATTAGATACCATGGCCTTCGGGTCAAAATTACATCACCAGGGCTACTAGACCACAAATGAGAGAGGTGCCCCTAGCGAGCTATTTAGAAGTACCCATTCCCTCGTGACGGCAATATATAACAGTTTTCAACAAGGTTCAATCTATGCGTTTGGCTAAAATACTTTACTGTCAGCATGAGACTGCAATGGTGATGCATGTATTAGCACAACCAAGACGTATGAAAGAAATATCAAATAAGATACACGTCTAGTTGCGCACGTCCCGTGATGCAGCTTTTCGGCGCGTCTGTGCGCACTGAGTACGATTTGCGAGCCCGTCACTTCTTCAACAGTGCCCGTGGTGAAAGACTCGTCAAAATTACCGATATTTAGAGGCGAAGCTCCGAAAGCCACGGGTCTGGCCTTGCATGTCTTTTTGTGACCGGTTCGTAACCACCTAGTTGTATGACTCACTCATCAGGTGGCGCTAGTGTGAGTGACAGACAGACAGACGGATGGACGCATAGAGGGAGAGACCCCAGGTGGTCGAAATGTCCGAAGTTCTCTACTACGGCATATCTCACACAATCATGTGGTGGTTTTGGGACGTTAAAACCCACATATCAATCAATTCTTCCGAATATATTGTATGAATGCTTGTGACAAAGTCTTGCTAAGCTGCTTCAAAATAGCAATCACCGATCTGCGAACACGCTTGAGCTTGACAAGTTTATCTTGTACTTGGTGCTCATATTACGTACGTAGACTGTGTGTAGGAGGACTTATAGCATTGCCCCTATTCAACAATTTTTTTTCGTCTTGATATTGCTACAAACTCAGCTGCACTGTTCATTTTCGAACTTTGTTATTGCGCACCACATTTTTAGGCATAAGGTCGTGCATGTTCTAAATTGTCGATGAAACGAATACGTTGTGGTATTTTATAATGACTGTATGAACGGGGGGGGGGGGTCGACGCGCATTTAACAACTTTCATTGAGCACGAAGCAGACAGTCGTTTTGTTTGGTAAGCAGGTGTTGCATCTGCGTGATACGCCGAGAAATCCAAGTTTTCCTTTGTTTTTTGTCGAGTCCAAAGCCTTGAATACCCCATGAAACAGGAGTGACCATACACGGCGTCCGAGCGTACGCAGGATATGCAAAAACATTTCGTAGTGACGGTAGCTATATGCTTCATCACAACCTCATAAGCCACCAATATTTGTGACGACAAAATGGCGTCATCGCATGACTTTTTAGCTTTGTGACAGGTAGGGCGATCTAGCTTGCTGAAAAAGGGCAAGAAGTTCCAATACAGTCGACTGATATGAGAAATTAGAGGATGCCTTTAAACTTCCGTCGTTTTAGGGGAACGCGTAAAGAATTACGTAATCCTGATTTCTTTTTCCCCGCGAAGGTAACGTTTTATTTCTAATTTCCACCCTGTTTGCGTAAATTCGGTGGTCTTAGCACGTTGAAAGGCTTCAAAATAATCGTGTAAGCTTTCCGCTGCTTCATTGCCTCGTGATCAATTCGAGGAGTGTGTCGCCTATGCTTTTCATGAAGGACTGTATACACCACTCAGAGTGCACGAAATCAGCCACCACCTCTGGGCACGGAAGTGTAACATACTGCGATATTTTAGTTTACCGTCATAACACAAGCCCTGTTGAGTACGACAAACAATGCGGCACGGCAGCACACAGCTTCTGTCAACACGCGCCAATCTGTACGCCTTTATGGATAATCATCTATTCAGTCCTTTGGTCGTAATGAGATTTGAAGTAAACGCAGTAAGGAGAGACAACCTCTCGCAAACGCGGGTGCTTCGCAACTTCATGCTCACAAACAGGTGCGTACACACACAATGCCACTTTCTCGGCTCACGCCCTCTTTCTATATCAATGCACGTGTCGGCCACGATGTTTCAATTTTCACATCACGTACCGTGTTATCATACAAAGTACAATTTTAAATGATTCAAAAAACAGTGAGTCTGCGTTTAGCATATGCAATACATTCTTTTCGACCATGTAGATGTGCACGCTACGTGAGAGTGGTGTGCGCATTGTTGTCTGACTGTTTCATTCTTGAAAACGTTCAGCTCGTCGAGGCGAACCACAAAGAAGGAGACGCGAGCAGCCTGTTTGACTTTTGGATTGTGAACTAAGTAAGCTGCGTGAATTCCTTGATGGCAGGTAATTTATGCGCAAGCGTTGTTCATTTGAAAGGTGGGTGAAATTCGCTTCGATAAACTTCGGGTGTTAGAACAGGGCTATTCTGTTCCTTACAAACTGTTCTGTTTTTTTGTCCTTCTCTTTGCGTTTCGTCTCGTTCGCGCTAAAAGTTTTCGAGAATGCCTCTGTTTCATTTCGCCCCCCCTCTATTTTTCTGGCTGCTTGCGCGCCCTGTATCGACCAGCCGTTCGCGGCGTCTTTGTGTTTGCGCTTCGGTACTCAAAGCCAAGGTACATGGCTGAATTAGGAATTTCTGTCATGGCAAGAATCTTTGAATGGGAGGCGCACGGGCAGTTCTCTGCTCTTTCTTGTACCTACCACTCACATTCACAACCAAGGGGGAAAAGAAAACTAGAACCAGCTGAGTCACACTATTTGCGTACAACTTACATAATACACACGGGTACGCACACAGCCACTGATGCGTGCTGACCAACAAGGTCAACATGTGTGGAGGCAGATAAGAAAAACCGTACATTCAAAAAACTAGGCGCGTTTACCACGCCACTGCTAATGCAAAAGTGCTGCCATGTCCCCAGGAGTTTCTAGCAGCGACACTATTCTAAGTGAACCTTTTAATGTGCGAGGGTTGTCATAGATTCCAGATCATCGTGACATTTACTCACAGAAAGTGGGTAAATTGCAAAAAGAATATGCGACGCTCCGCCCATTTCTCCCCCTGCACACAACTACCACAACTCAACACTACGCCCACTACTCCTCCCGCTATCTTTCCTCCTCATTTCTCCTTCATTTACACGTCAACCCACTTCACTCACTCCATCTGCAGGCCACTGTTTGGTCAGTGTCCGCGAAGCGTAGCTGGCTCAACTTTCTTTTTGTTTGCGCTTTAACATCAAAGCTCCTTCAGGTCAAGGTTTGTCCGTTGGTGGCGTTGGCGTGCACCATATACGTGCACGCCAACGCGTGCACGTATAAGGGAACACGAAATATACGTGACGACTAAACGTAACAGGAATGCAGCAGTGATGAAAAATAGGGCACTGTGGAATTACAATAGGTATGATGTTGTGAGAGGAATATGGAAAGGGGTCATGGTTCCTGGGCTGACGTATGGCAATGCGGTCTTGTGCATGAGATCAGAAGTTCAAGCAAGATTAGAAATTAAGCAACGTGGAATAGGTAGGCTTGCTTTAGGAGCTCACGGGAATACACCAAATCAGGGAGTACAAGGTGATATGTGATGGACATCATTTGAGGGCAGAGAAGCTAGCAGCAAGATAAAATTTGAGAAGCGATTGAGAGAAATGAAGGAGAAGCGTTGGGCTAGGAAGGTTTTCAGCTACTTGTACATGAAGAATGTCGATACAAAATGGAGGAAGCGAACCAGGAAGTTGACTGGTAAATATTTAGAAAACAGCAGGTGGCCAAACCAAAAAGAACTATCGGTTAGGAAGAAAGGGAAGGAAACGGAGACTGACATGTGGAAAATGGGCATGATTAAGAAGTCCGCACTAGAGATCTATCGAAATTTTAAGCAGAAAATTGCCAAGGAAAGGATCTATGATAATACTTGGAGTAGGTCTCTACTGTTTGAGGCAAGGACGGGAGTACTGCGAACCAAGACATATCGGGCCAAATACGGAGGGGTACACACAGTATGTAGAAAAATGGTAGGTGTAACCTTAAGAGACAAGAAGAGAGTAGAGTGGATTAGGGAACAAACGGGGGTTAAGGATATCATAGCTGAAATCACGAAAAAGAAATGGACATGGGCCGGGCATGTAGCGCGTAGACAGGATAACCGCTGGTCGTTAAGGGTAACTGACTTGATTCCCAGAGAAGTCAAGTGGGTTAGGGGGAGACAGAAGGTTAGGTGGGCAGATGAGATTAAGAAGTTTGTGGGTATAAATTGGCAGCAGCAGGCACAGGACCGGGTTAACTGGCGGAACATGGGAGAGGCCTTTGTCCTGCAGTGGACGTAGTGAGGCTGATGATGATGATGACACACAGTATGCAGTGCGTGTGGAGAGGAAGAAAAAACTGCCGAACACTTGATAATGTTCTGTAAAGCGCTTCACCCTATAGTTCAGGATGATGGCGCAGAGTTTTTCAAAGCACTATGGGTTTAGGGACCGGGAGGGCAAAATTGACTTTAAGCAAGTAGACTTAACTAGAAGGAGGTTATCTGATTGGTGGCTAAAGTCAAGGCACGAGTGAAAAGTAAACTCTTCACTGCAAAGTACGAATCCTCAAACTCACTTTTTAAGGAAAGAAAAATAAATATAGTTTTGGGTTCATTAAGTATACGGCTTGGTGGCGCTAGCCACCGCCGGATATAAGGGTACAGCCATATCCATCCATCCATCCATCCACGTGTTGCTCACCATGATGCTGTTGACGTTGAAACGCAAGCGCGTGCTGGGCACGCGTTCTCTTTCTGCCATCGTGGCACAGCACATGCAGGGTACGCCACGACTATGACAATAGAGATGATGACGATTACGGGAAACGATTGGCTTGTGCAGTAGATGACTGCAGGCAAGCAACAACCACCAAGCGAACGTGCACAGGCCTCATATTTGCCAAGTCCAGGATAGATCTTATACCACAAAGCAGTAATGATGAAGGCAAAACGAAATTCACTGCCAAACACAACATACTGCCGCGCGCGTGTCTTATATTCACTGTTGTTTTGATTCCCCTGTCGCCCACAAGGTGTGGGTCAGGAATGCTCAGCGTCAACTGCGCCTCTTTGTTCGAGAAGGTTCTCGATCATTGTAGATCGTTCTGTTACAATTGCCCGCAAGACGCAAGCACTCGAGATTATCGCAGAGCTTGCGCGAAGGCCATCGATGATGCTGGAATATTTGACGACACGTGGATACATGCCACCGCGCTTCGCCGCTTGTAAATTGATCGACATCCGACGCTTTAGAGGTTCGCCGCAATCAGTGCTGCATGCCCTAGAAACTCGGCACTTGTTTCGGTTTCAAGGAACGTGAACGCCCGTAGCGCTTGCTGGACATCCTAAGATCAGGTTAAACAGAATGAGGCTGATGTGAATGTTCGCATTTATTGGCTTTCACAAGTTTTCACAAATAAAAAAAAATTGATACCCCTGTAAAAAACCTCTGTTTTTGTTTATGTGTTTAGCTTTCCTTATTTTGTTATTTTAAATCAGGCCCAGGAAATGGTTGACTTGAGTTTGTACCACTTGCCTGCTCTTCTTCTCACCCCTCGGTCAGCGATATTTGAACTTAGATCGCACTCAGTTGTCTCGCTCGGTTGGCGCGCATGCCAACTGCGAAAAAGATAAAGACAGCAAGTGGTGGCGGGCAAAGAATGGAAGCCACTCTGAGCTACGCCGAACAAGTGAACCACGCATTTGTCGAAGATGGCTTAATCGGGAAACACGTGTTTTTCGCGGTGTGCTAACCCAATGATTTCAAGTTTCGTGAAACTTTCTCAGCGTGTTCTAAAGGCAACTGTCGAACACAAAAACTTGGACCCAATATTTGAGCAAGTATTGATTTTGGACGAGTACGTGAGTTCACCCATTTCTCTGCAAGTCTGACTGGACTGACAGAAGTGCGGTGTCACTTGTTTAATTAGTGAAGACGGCAGCCAAGCTCCTGTCAAGAAAAAGCGTTCATTGAAAGTCTGTAATTTGGATTGGCTCAGCCACATAGTTTCACCTTCTTTTACTTTTGGCATGTAGTTCAAATGATGCCAAGTAATTATTGGCTGCTTCGTGCTCATAAAATTTTTATAGATGCTCTTTGATAATGTGAGTCTTTACTTCGAGTACTGTCACTGAAATACACGTGATGGACTAAATGCTTCTAAATTTATTATATAGAAATGTCGGGGGAGCCAACGTTTTGACAAGTTGACTTCGTCATGGCAACGCCGTTTCCCTTACGAGGACAAGTCAACTTGCTGAAACACTGTTTCCAGCGTCGTTATTTCTCGAAAAACTACTGATCGCTTCAAGCCTCTCCATGCCTCTGAACTTCAGTCTTGCTTGGTACCCAAGTTAAGGAGGAAAACCATGCACTCCGTCATAACAAACGTGATTGAGTCAAATACGACGTGTTTTATTTACAATTGTTGATAACTTTCGCAATAATTATGATAATCGTGGATGAATGTTTGCTCATTATGGCCGTATCTCTAATGTAAGTAAAGCTGATTTTATAGATTGACACTTTCGCACTACGTGTATGTGTTTTTTTTTTATACCGGACGTGTTGTAAAAAAAGTTCATTTTATTCGTGCCAACTGAGTTTTCTCTTATACTAAGACATCAGTCAGCTTAACGTTCGCCTCTTCAAAACCTAAGAACAAAATTTGGATCAAAAAGATTAACAAAACTTAACAAAAGGCGGCATCGCCCGAGCAGCCAGCGGACCTGAAATAAATGCGCGAGCGTATTCTGCTTCCATGCGAAGTGGGAAAGGAGAACTTCCGCAGCGAGCCTTCTCCTCTTAATTTTTAATTCTTTCCCTCTATTTCGGAACGTCACCAGTGACGTCATGAAATTCTCGGTTCGTGAATACTTTCTTCTTGGATGCCCGGCAACCGCCACTGGTAAAAGAGGTGCTGCTGTTGCGTATCAGCATGCGAGAGCGAATACATGGAAGGTATATGGAATTTTCGCCCCCTGGGGCCAGTGTCTTGCTGTAATGCGAGTTTCTCTTTACGTGGCCACAAGTTATACCCAATAGACAGTTAAACCCGAACATCCAGTCTGTTCATTTTACCTGCGTCATAGCCCCGTGGCAATGATGTCACAAGGTCAGATAGAACTGTTAATTTGGCCGAACCTATGGGTGGTATTCGAAAAATAAGAGTACAGTGGCACTTTGGCACTGATAGCGGCGAACTGAGTATTGGCCATTCATGAATTGAAAAGCGGCAAAGCGTGTAAGTATAATGACTAATACATGTGCCATAGAATATTTCTGCCTTATTACTAGTACTCGCGCAAGCTCTGGAATAATCTCAAGTTTTCACGTCTTGCGCGCAATTTTGGCAGAATGATCTAGAATAATCGCGAGCCTTCTCAAACAATGAGGTGCATTTCGCGCTGAGCATTCCTCACCCAGGCTTTATATGATATAATCTCCAAGAATCGGGACTTCTTGAGACCTTTTGAAATAAAACAAAAACGTGGTTGATCACTCTGTCATGGCAATTGGCCGGTATAGGAAAAAAGTGAAGCGCGTCTGCACAGGGTACTTCAGCGCTTGTTGTGTATTGTTTCACCATATTCTTGAAGTAATGAATGACAAAGCGACAAATAGTATGGGGAAAGGAAGAACTGCAAGCCACTCGAAAGTTGTAGCACGTTCCTGAAGCGGAAAGGACACACAAGAATAACGTACACAAGGTGAACCGACCTGTTACAGGTCGACACTGAACATGCTCTGCTCAAATACAAAGAAAGAACACGAACGAACGCACATGTATGCACAAGAATTTGTGCTTTAGCAGCACCCATCATATTGGGGACTCTGAAATTGTGTATGGCATTAATTTTTTTTACCACTTGTCAGCACTAGCTGGAGTGTGTAACGAATCGTTCTTTCAAACATCAAGGAAATTTGTAGACTTACTAATGCCTTACCAGCATCTTAATTTTTTTCTCTACCAGCCTGCCTGATGTGTACTGCTGGATAAATGCATCCCCTAATGATAAAATAATCACAGCATATACACAAGGTGAATGATGACGCGTGGGGCAAAGTGGATGGACGGGCGGATGGTTGGACGCACTGACAGAAGGACGCACGGATGGATGCATTGAAGCACGGACGGACTGATGGACGCTTCGTCCAACTCACCATATTTCACTCCGTGAATATGCTATGACGCCATTTTTATTGGCATGCAATGCAATGCAACTGGCTACTAAGACTACGACGACACGGGACGTACGACCCACGGCGTTCGCCCCGCAATGTTACCATACTCTGTGCGAGCAGATCGCATTTATTCTCCATGACCTTCTCATCTTCGTCACTCCAGCTCACTTGAAGCTGCCTGTAATGCTGCATTTCCTAATTTTTGGTACCTGCAACTCTATTGTTCTCGCTGAGTGCCCAGCGGTTGGTTCTGTACTGTCACTATTGCGGCACAATAACTGAGGTTTTGGCGTTGTCTTGGCGATTGTATATCACCTAACAATGAAAAATTGGTAATAATAAATAAAGATATCTGAGGTTTAACGTCCCAAAACCAATATATGATTATGAGGTATGCCTTAGGGGAGGGCTCTAAAACCCTTGCCCATCTGGTATTCTTTAACATGCACTGACAGCGCACAGAAGACGGGCCTCTGCCATTTTGCCTAGAATGAAACGCGACTGCTCCGGCCACGATCGAACGAAATTTGTGACCTTTGGGTCACCTTTGACCCAAAGGTCAGCAGCCGAAGACCGTAGCCACTGTTTTGCCGAGGCGGACAAGAAAACAGTTGAATGAAAGAGACGAAAACGCAAGCAAACAAAACATTGTCTTTTTTTGCTTCCAATCATCGCCATATTCATAGCACTGTTTCCTACCTTGCAATTATACACAAGGTCGCATTTCAATTATCTTCATGTACCGGGAGATCTGAGACATTCACAATATCACTATTGCGATGAAACCTGAGTAAAACAAGCATGCCTTTTAACGTAGAGGGCCTGCTACTGAACGTGAATACATGTGCACGCTCCGTCTACACTGAAAACAGCATGGCATATAGACCCACCGTTATTTATACGTAATTTCATTCTGCCGTTCCTTCCTGTTTCATCATTCATAATTATGGTTGTTCTCCTTTTAAAGTCTAGATTGCGTAAGACGATGTGGTTAAAGAAACGTAAACAGCCGTAGCTTATATGGTTGGCACACAATGGCTTGTAACCTTCAAGTTTGTTTCTACTTGTGTCCATGCCACCTGCACTTTGTTGGGCTTAAGTTCTCTAGAGATGGCGCCCCACCACTGATGCGAGGGTTGCTGTGCTAACAACTGAACTGTTCTCCTTCCTAAATTTTTGTACAGTTCTCATCGCATATAAAAAAACAGCAAGCTGCGCTGCGCTGAGTTGGTCTCCAGACGAAAATTTACCTCACCACCCCCAAAAGCACGCTAACAGTCCGTCTGCCCCTTTTGCCTAGCAGCAAAAATGGGAGCACTGTTATTCCCAAAAAGAAAATTTAGCGAGCACAGCGAGAAAAACTCACAAAATGAAATTCAATATACACCATCAACAAATGGTTTTTATTCTATTTTAATGAAGAACTGAATAACTACGCATACATGTGTAGAAAAGCTGCGTAAATACAACTTATTGCCCTGACTGCACCGACGTTAAACGTACACTCGACAGAAGAGAACAGCTTTCCCGCGTCAGCTTGAGTGTCAAAGAAGCAACAACAACAAAAGGTGAGAAAGTGCGTCTGCTGCAGCTGACATCTCTTTCGACAGTCAAGGAGGGTGCGTGAACACACATGACTTCCCAGTCAACAAGACGCTGACTGCGACAGTTCCCCTGAATTCCTGAGCTCAAATATTTTCCCTTTCTTCTTCATTTTACGTTTTCTTTTCTTTTTCAGAGGCATTAGTCGTGAATGTCCTCCGCTTGCACGTTTTTTTTTTATATATTTCTGTCAGTGAGGTTACCTAACATTCTACGAGCCCTTTTTTTCAGACTATTCAAAATTTTTAATTTCTGATTCGAATACTCCGTTTATGATGATGGCGATGTTCTGACAGAGTCGCACAGGAGGAGGAGGAGGAGGAGGCAAGATTATTTACAGAAAGGCAGAGAGGTCGGCCTGAGCGATAGCTTGCTCTAGTCTGCTACTCTACACTGGGGCAAGGGTAAGGGAAAAAGAAAGATTAATGGATGACGATGGTGAAATATAGAGGTGAGTATATAGTGTTCTTTCTAGCTGAGACACATTTCATAGCCGCACACATAGTCCAGTTGTTTCCAAAAAGGTTATAACTGCTCTTGTGACCACAGTTGCACTGTTGGTGTCTGGCCGAGGGCCAAACATGGTCTCATCAGTTAATGACCTACTGCGATATAGTTCAGTAGAAGAAATCAGTGTTTGTCGTTCACGTGCGTATGCTGGGCAGACACAAAATATGTGCTCAAGTGTTTCTGGCACACCACAGTGTTCACAATTAGGACCGGTGTCACTGCGACCGATGATATGTGCGTAACGTCTGGTGTACGCTACACCAAGACGAATGCGGTGGATCATACTTGTGAGTGGCCGCTTCAATTTAGGGGGCATGCGGAACCTCATTTCCGGGTCCCATTTGTGAAGTCGCTAGTGTCACCGTTCCGGTTTGGTCCAGTGCTGAAGTGTGTAGCTGCGCATCACGCAGCGAAGCAGGGAGTTCCTGTCAGCTTGTGAAAACGCAATGCGTACTGCAGGGGCACTGCTTAAGGCATTTTTAGCTTCAGCGTCTGCCTCTTCGTTTTCCATCACGCCGCAATGAGCGGGAATCCACTGGAATGTTATAAGATGACCATTTGTTGAAGCAACCTGAATAAGTTCTGTGATTTCTATTGCGAAGCTGTAATACGGACCTTACTTCATGATGCAAGTAATGGTTTGCAAAGCGGGTTTGACATCACAGAAAATCGTCCAGGTTCGATGTCGCTCTCCGGAAATAAATCTTATTGCCTCCCGGATAGCGACAAGCTCTGCGGCAGTTGATGTGGTTTTATGGTCCACTTTGAATCGTCGAGCGATATTCATGTCTGGGATGACAAAGGCTGCGGCGGAGGTGTTTAGCGTGGTGGATCCGTCGGTGTACACGTGCAGAGAATCACTGTACATTGTATAAATGTGATATAGGGTCAGTTGTCTGAGGCCAACAGAAGAAATGAGCGACTTCTTCGTGATTCCAGGTATCGTAAAAGAAACAGGTGGTTTAGGCAGGACCCATGGAGGCACTGCAGGGGCACTTGGCGGAGAAAACCTTGATGGTATATTATTTTCATGCCGCGATATTACTCTTGAGAAACTTCAATCTGGGTGAGTGGCGGGTTGTACTCACAGAGGGTGCTGTCTATGTCTGCTCAGCAATCGGAGGTGAACTCTAAGTGGCTCGCAGAGCATGTATACACTGATGGGACAAGCCCGAGCCTCTGCGATTGTCCCATTTGTTGAAGTACAGCGCGGTTGACTTAAGCATCTTCGTGAGCATTGAGCTTGAACACTCTCTAACGTCTTCACACAACTAGGTCTTATATTGGAGAGCACCGGTATGCTTTATCAAATGTATCCCACAGACAGTGCATTGTACAATTGAAGTAGCGACGATTCTGACGGGCCCCATCTTGCTTCTGCTACGTGGCGAAGAACGAGAGCGAAGCTCTTCAGTTTAGATTTAAATACTGCGACATGCCTCGTCCACAATAGATCTCTGTGTACGACAACCCCAAGGAACTTGTGGTGCGTTACAGCAGGTATCGCTGTCCCATTAATAAATATCGGGTATTTCGACATATGCTTGCGCGTGAACGCAAGCACTGAGCATTTTGCGATTGAAAGAGTGAGCCCCTGACGTCGTAGATATTTGTGTGTGGTCGTCACTGCACGCTGTAGTCAAGCTAGTAATTGCGGACGAGTAGTTCCGGATGCCCATAGGCATATGTCATCAGCGTATGCACTGATCTTCACCGTGCTGGAAAGTTCTGCTGCTAGGCCGATCATTGTGACATTGTATAGGATCGGGCTGAGAACTCCTCCTTGGGGAACACCACGATGAACCTTATATCGATCGGTGTCTCCATCATTGGTCGTCATGTAAATGGTGCGGTCCCTAAGGTAGCTAAAAATCCAAGCATACAGTCGTCCACCGATGTCGAAATCTTCCAGTGCGTCAAGGATCGCATGATGCAGCACATTATCGTAGGCACCCTTGATGTCTAAGAAGACCACCGCCACTAGTCTGCGTCGGCTTCTTTCCTCTTCAAAGCTGGTGATCAAGTCAACCACACCATCAATGGCAGATCGGCCTCTTCTGAAGCCGTTCATAAATGCAGGAAAGGAGTTGTTGCTTTCTACAAGCCACTCTAATCTTCACAGTACCATTATTTCCATCACTTTTCCGACGCAGCTGGCTAAGGCGATTGGTCTGTAGGAGGAAAGTGCATAAGGACACTTCTCCGGCTTAAGCAATGCAATCATGCGACTGCATTTCCAATGAGCTGGGGCTTCTCCTGACACCCATGAGGTGTGAAATGAGATAACAGGATACGTCTTGCTTCTGTATCAAGATAGTTGAGTGCAGCATACGTGATTCCGTCAGGTCCTGGTGCCGATGATCAGCGGGAGGCAGAAATCGCAGCGTCAAGCTCATGCATTTTAAAACGTACACGAAGGCGCTCGTCAGACGATGGAGGCGCAATGGTAGTAAGAGGCTCATTAGTGGCAATAACATAAGTGATGTCCACGATGAGGCTACAGTATTCACTGGCTATCTCAACTTCTGTCCGTGCCTGACGTAGAGCAACAGCTTGAAATGGTTGACGTTGTTGGGGAGTTGTCTGCAAACCTCGTATCACTCGCCAGATCTTTGATAGAGGTTGCCTGGGGTCCAGAGATCCACAGCAATTTCTCCAACGTTGCCTGTCAATCTTGTCAAGATGCCGAAGAACATGTCGTTGAGCTCGACGACAGGTGGCAAGGTCTGAAGGAGACTTCGTTCGTCTGCATCGGCGTTCGGCACGGCGACGGATTGCACGAAGGGCCTCGTATTGGGAGTCAACTGCTGATCTTTGCATCGGTAGGTTAACCTTTTTGCTTTTGTCACGCAGCGAAGAAGCAATGATGTTCTCTACCTGGGATGGATCAGTCGTGTGCTCACAGCCAGACTTAACAGATGCCTTGAACAGTGTCCAGTCGGTTTGACAGATGTAGCGTGTGTGCGTGCGGCGAAACCACCTGAACTGAACATAGGTTGGAAGGTAGTCACTGCCGTGAGTGTCCAAATCTGTGCACCAACATGCGGAAGACAGAAGGCTTCAAGAAACAAAACAGAGGTCGAGGCAGCTGCTGTAGGACGTGCCATGAACGAATGTAGGTGATCTGTCGTTGAGTACGCTTAGTCTATAGTTGCATATAAAATTGGCCAAATCCCTTCCGCGATAATTCGTTGTAGTGCTACCCCAGAGAGGATGATGTGCATTAAAATCGCCGATCACAATGTGTGGCCTTTGTGCTGCTTGGAGAATAGTCCCCAGGTGGAAGCAGTCCATCTGTGCGCTTGGGTGTATGTATCCTCCTATTACTGAGAATGTCCGCTTTTTATGTGTTATAGTCAGGCTCACGTAATCATTGCTGGTATGCGACGCGACTTCATGTCTCAAGAACGTCGAATCACGGCGTTTACAAACGAGAACTTTGCTCGTACGTTGATCACTGTGGGACCAAATCTGGACATATCCAGATATACGAAAAGTTGAAACCATATTCGGTTCACATATAACGATAACAGGAAATTGGTATTTAAAAACCCATTGTCTGAAGTATGACAGACGGCCGCGTAGGCCACGAGTATTCCATTGCATATCAAGCGACTGGCGCATGCGTTCTTCGAACATCAGTGCCATGTTCACTTACTGAAGAACCAGTAGAAGAGGCTCCAAAACCTCAAGTAGCTGCACAGCCGCCTTAGCAGCGTGAGTCTTTAGGCTGCTGAGAATCTTGCGCATCGAACCCATCAAATTTTTAAGCATAGCCTTGACATCTGCTTTGTCCATCTTCTTGTTTTCTTCATTGGGGGTAGGGGCACTATGTGATGATGGTGCTATCGTAGGTCTTGACGGTAGTGAAGGCCACTGAGTCTCCGACGTGGGGAGGGCCAATGACTGGTTACATTGTACTTGCGTGGACTGTATTGGCCTTTGAGCATCTGTATCCTCCTTTCTGGCCGACAAAAGTAGGCTAGTAGGTGGTGAGGGCATGGTTTTGTGTGTCAAATTCGATAAGCTATGAGCACTGCTGCTCTGTTTGCGTCGGTGTCGCGAACAATGTTTACGGCGCCGTACAGTCTTTGCAGCTTCTCTGTGAGTGGAGTGGTCTCGAACCATCTTCTTCAGGATACTAATTTCATTTCTCATTTTGGGACATTCCTTTGATGTTGCGTCGTGGGCGCCTGAGCAGTTTGGGCATTTGGCCACAGCATTGCAGTGATCGCCATTATGAAGGCCACCGCAACGCTTGCAGGTTACTGCACCCTTGCAAACTGCACTAACATGCCCAAATTTCATGCATTTATGACATTGCAGAGGTTTTGGTACGTAAGGACGTACCATGTGCCTCACGTACCCAACTTTTGCATGTGTGGGTAACGTCTTCGACTGAAACACTACTTTAACACAACGTGTGCGTCCAAAGCGGTGGAAACCAAGCACGGGAGTCGACGATGACAGCAGTTTCTCGAGACTCGAGTCTGTCATCTCCTCATCCACATTGTATATAACTCCTGCTGTCGTTTCTTCGTCATACGCGGAGAATGCGCAAACCGGAATGTTTCCTAATCGAACATTCGCTTTCAGCGTGTCCAATAAAGCCTTCGTAGTGACCTCTACGGACAGTATGTTCTTTCGAATATTTATGCGTATTTCTACGACTTTCCCTGGAGCGATGAGCTCAAAGTACTCTGACAGGCTCTGCCTATTTAGAGAGTTCAAGATGTCTGTCTTCGATGTCGGCACATGCGAAATGATGTACGACCGCATGCTACTCGCCTTTGTCTGTGCTTGCCGGCCAGTCGGCGATGTCTGGCTGATTTTCCTCTTCAGGCATCGGCTTGGTACGACCACGTAGTTGCTGCCCGAAGCCATATCTTCAACGGAGGAGTCATCAGAATTCTCAACGGGGACCACGCTTGGGCCGGCGTGAGAACTTGTGTCAGACGCACTATGATGTGGTCGGCCCGGTCCCGGTTGCTGGATGGGGTTTTGATCACCCATTCTAATGGGGAACGCCCCTCCGAGGTGTGTCGATTATTGAGAAGTCTAGGCAAAAGAATTAGAAAACTCACAGAGCTCGAAGCAGAGCCTGTTCTCTGTGAAAACTTCTTCTTCCTCCTAGTCGCACAAATTTCTGCTGCCCATACCCGCTCTTTTGGCTATATGATATGATTTTGTCAATTTTGTACGCCGGTCTTTAGTAGTGCGACCTATTGGATTTCTGCGGCACGTGCCTGTTTATTTTTCGGAAGTCGGTCGGTGTAGTCACGGCTAGCTAAACAAGATCGCAATTACAAAAACAGATAAACAGATGTGTGCGAACGCCTGTGATAGTGTCTATTTGTACTCAGGGCATGTAACTATGTCGAAAGAGTCCTATGGTAGGACAATTTTTCCTACAAAAAAAGCAAATGTATCCAATAATGTGGAGATTGCTAAATATATATGTACCTGACAAGAAGGCAGTGTGAACAGCTGACGTTCCTGCTATTTGAAACTTCAAAAAATTGAGAAGGCAGGCAGTTACTGCATTTGCTCTCATTCCATATTAACGAGTATAAATAAGTTTAGGCTCCATGGTTTTTCGTGCCAGAACCACGAATCGATTACCCCGTACATAATAGTTAAATACATTGGAATACTGTTAACGTGCTGATTCCATTAACTTGAATTTTGCGGGTAGTTGAATCAGTCCCTTGATTATTAGCCACGCCGGGTCATTGCCGCTAATGCACCGCCATGTAGGTGCTAATGAAAAGGCAACTTATTCTGCCAACTTCACTTCCCGTAAACACAAAAGCAATCACGCAATCGTCGTCGGTGAAAGTGCCTAAGGCTGACGTTTCTCTGCGACTGCCAGACGTTTCATGTGGAACAAATTTATTCATGCCCTTCACCGCACTCTAGAAAACTTTTTAGCCATCTGGTGATGAAATTAACCTTAATCAAAGACCTTTCCGAGAATCAGTCTTCGAGCTTGAATACGAACTTGTTCTCACTCTAGAACATTCACTCTCTGCATTCAATGTGGTAATAAAAATACAAGTGTGACAATTCTTTGGGACTCAATACTCATAGTAATTGTAATTGGAGTGACTGTCACATCGTAATGAAAGCTCCTTCCCCGTAAATACAAAAGGGCAAGATCTTAACAACTAGCCATCAACACTGAAAACGTGCCCTACGGCGTAGTGGTTCGCTATATGGTACGGAAGAAGCCCTCTTTACTCTAACATGCAGTTGTTTTTTTTATAGGTCGGAAAATACCGAGCGAGAACAGCAAAAATGTCCGTGTGTGCGGCATACACGAAATAAATAAATATAAAAGCATGAAAACATCTCATCCATCCCACCTTTTCTCCTATTCAATCAAATGATGGAAAGCTGATTATACCCCACCATATCACGTCGGAGCTCCTTCTGAAGTGCTCGGATGCTTTCGATATGAAACCCGTCGTCATTTATAGCAAGTACCCGTAAGTTTATCGATATGCTCGAATGAACAACATTCCAAGAAGCCTCTCCCTCACCCCTACCCCCATTTCTCCTCTTTCCACTTATCCGAGCAGCGTGATTGGCTTCGCGCAAGTGAGGCGGAACTCTTGGAAAAAGCGGGAAGAATAAATGTGTCTGGGCAGCACAAAAAAGCCTGCGAAAGCACGTATATTCAAAAAGATGGAGGATGGAAAAATAGGCGGCAGTATATTTGTCCACATGCTCCAGCATGTTTCAATAGCGCTAAAATTGAAGAATAATTTTGTGTGGTTCAGATACACTATTGTAAGGCTCAACCTACGCTATATACTGTATCGCAAGTCTAACCAAACAAGTTAACAGGAATGTAAAGGTTTTGTTTATTTCTTTGCTTTCGTTGGCACCTCAAGAATTTCATTGAACACATACCGCAACTAGCCAAGCCTCAATACGCTGTTTGTGCTTCAGCAAGTTAAGAAGTTGGGTTCGGGTCACAGCCGTGACACTATAAGAAATATGATCGTATGCATGTGTAGGAAGCATAGAGGTTTATAAACGCAATATAAATTTTGAATGTTTTCCGCTGACTCAATCTTGTCAAAAATATCGCTTCGAGTTTGGCTGCTATAGAAAGAAATCCGTGCTTTACTTTATCTATGTCACACTGAAGCCCATCGGCAAGGGACCGAAGATTGAAAAAATGCCATTCGGGATATTTGAGGAATGCCGAGCGACCTCTTGAACGTCATTGCCGAAATTCCATACAACTGGTGAAAAATTGCAGACTTTTTACTCTTGTAAAATATTCGTCTCGAAGAGAGCGTGCCTGGATAGTAATCTATGATGCAGGTAACTCTTGTCATACTGAAAACGAGTACGAAAAAAGCAATATATTTTATGCAACGTCCAGTGCTACCACATTGTGGAGAAGAAAGGGAAGTTCAATATCTGGAGCACTGTAGGCACTTTGAAAAGTGAGCTAACAAACAATGCACGTACGCACGCACACACACACGTGCGCACACACGCACAGACAACACACACAGGCACGCACGTACGCATGGACGTACACTGGATAAGGTTCAAAATTTTCTTTAATATGGGTTGGGCAAAAAAAGCATACGCTCCACGTTGCTGTTTAATGTGCAAAATATGGGCCCATTTTTTTTTTCACTATATGCGAGGCATTCAAAACACGTACAGGTAGCGAGGTGGCGCTAAATACGCTCCTGCAGGTTATTTTTAAGATTGATTTTCATCAAACAAGAGCACGATTATTACAGGAGTATGGTAAACACAAGATGGAAACAATGGCAGGTAAAAAAGGTGACATGCTACAAGCGTTTTTGTCTCATATTAGCACAGAAAACTTCACTTTTAGAGTAGAAGAAACGTTGACGAGAAACAATAGAAAGCAAATGCATGTCTGTTCAGTGGCCCATTAGTAATTGAAATTGTGATCGCTATTTAAAATACACTGCCTCAACGTGAATTGAAAGTTTGATGCTTAAAATATTGATGTGGAGACTATTCTGGTCCCAATATAAAGCGTCGAACTGCTTCAATCTATAACCTCTGTTATTTGATCGCATCATAGTATTGTTCACTTTTTCTTTATCAGCGAGAGTCAGAAGAAATTCTCTGAAGAAAGTTATTGCCGAAATATATCGTGTGGGCACTGCTAAAAAACTATCTTTTTAGTGATCACAACCGCAGAATATTTATGAATTTCGTCTTGGCGCGTCCGATAATACTTCGCTAAATATTTTGACAAGTTTCACTACCAATGAGCGCCTGCTTTTTGATCTCCTTTACTCAACACAATAAGGTTGTCTCCTCACCTGCGTAACCACTCTTCGTTCCATTTATCCTTAATTGACAAATTCAATGTTGTTTATGTTGTTAAGTGACCCGCTGTTTAGCGACACGGTGGGTGCGTGCCGCTCACGGCTTGTATGACATTTTTTGTATCGCCGCTTTTGCACCGCTGCCGCTGTGGACAGCAGAAGGCAGTGCCGACGGGTGGAACACCGCGGTGGCAAGCTTTCCGCAATTGCGAACGCACCCTTTAGACGGTAGCTAAGGTCAAACCATTCCTGCGGCACACACTCGTTCGGGCGGCTATGGGGTCTATTTTGATGCCACTCAATTCCACGAATGGGAGACATCTGGACGTGGCGCCATCTCTCAGCGGCAGGAAAAGCTGCCTGCAATAACTGAATGGAAAATAATGATGATGATATGCGCTAAACCACCATATGATTACGAGAGACGCCGTAGTGGAGGGCTCCGGAAATTTCGACCACATGTGGGTTTAATAACGTGCACCCAAATCTGAGCACACGGGCCTACAGCATTTTCGCCTGCATAGAAAATGCAGCCGCCGCAAGCGGGATTCGATCCCGCGACCTGCGGGTTAGCGGCCCAGTACCTTATCCACTAGACCACCGTGGTGGGGCTGAATGGTAAATAGGGGACTATATACACATATAACATATAACTATATAAATTGAAAAAAAGCTAGGTATCAAAAACGACTCCTGGTTATGTGTAGCAGAAACCCAGTGGTGCATTTGGTAAAATGGCAGTATCGCTCTGCAAAGTGTGTGGCTTCCCAGGATAGTTAAGCACCGCCCTTAAGGGTCCCATCGTTAAATAATAAACGCCGTGGGAAGCGAGGCAATTTGCAGTGTGGCCCTGAAACATTTCCAGACTGTTCCAATAAGAATCTGCAGTATAAAACTAGCAGTCGTTTCTGATAACTTTTTTCGTCAGGTATGATTTTTTTTCGCCTATTTTCCTTTAGTTACGGCAGGACACCACTGACCCCGGCGAGACATGGCGCTCCATGCAAATGTCTCCAAAATGTGGTCGTGCAATACAGGAATAGCCGCATAAATGCTCCAATATCAGAGGTTCCAGGCAGCACTGAACCCGCGTACTCCGAATAGTAGAGTCGTATGTTCTACCACGCTGCCACTCCAAGCTACTTAACTCAATTAAACCCTCCTAAAGAAGTCTTGTAGAAGCAATCGCGTTTATACTTCTAACATATAGCATAGAAGAAACGCAAAATCGCAACAGACATCACATGTGCGCTACGGTTCGAGTGAGTGCTTTGAGGGTTCAATATTTGCGGAAAGTTGCGGCATAATTGATGGTTCATTATCGCGTACAACATCAACCAAGTCAAGCGGCGTTGGTGAGAATACTGACTTGCGCACGCGTGGTAGATTATTGGCCTGTTACTAAAAGGAACACTTTAGATTATAGCGAGCACTGTCCAACTGCACTTGCAATGTACCTTTTTTGAAATTATCAACTTACTTGATACGGGCATGGAGGGTTTTTTTTCTCGCAGTGAAGCTGGGTTGTCCACTGACAAGCGGAGCGTGGCAAGAAGGCAGTGCAAGCAAGTTCTGATTACACTGTCGCATTCGACTCTTGACGGTCAAGCTTGAACGTCTCCGTGTCTATTCAGTCTGAAACGACGGATTTCATCCGTCATTTGTCTCATGTGAACACCAGCCATGCCAAAGGGCGTGCGCTTTGAGCGAATTAACGTTGCTTACCCAATGACGAGGTGTCACTGAACAGCTCATCTGTAGCGAACTCTTCTTTGCTCTTCAACGTAAATGAGACAGAAATCATTTACCGGAAAGAATTTAGAAAAAGTAACTTTCAATTTTATTTCAACAGTGCCTTTTCTTGTTAGGCTGTTTCGAAGAGTTTATTTACAATATGTGTAGAAAACATGTTTCATATCACTCCAGTAAAAAAATCAGAACATATCCACGGAGTAAATGATGATTGGTGGGGCGCAGCGTTCGTCAGTCTGTCTGTCCATTTGTTCTTGCGTCCGCCTATCTGAGTGATCCTTGGTGCATCCGTCCGTTTGTTCATTCGTCTGTTCATTCGTCTCTTTTTGCGGCCATCCCTCTGTCTGTCCGTCCGTGCGTGTGTCAGTCTGTTTATCCGTCCATATGTCTAGTGAAAACTCCAAGCACAGCCATCTCACATCTTTTCATCATGTATTCATCATATACAAGTGCCCCCATCCAGCAGACATTGTAAGGACCACTATTTCGGGTATGTGCCACTTGTGGTTACGTTCTACGAGGGACGCACAAGCCACGCCATAAGGAGCTTCGCCCCTGAAAGGGCGCGTGCATTTCAGCACATCTATGTGCCACGAGAAACATCACAATGCTGTAGTAAAACATTATTGCTTTATTATACATGACAATGATGACATACATCAGCACAAGAACTCGATGTGATACCATGATACAATGTTATAACGATACAAGAGATGCATGAACTACAATTGGTTGGAAATTTAATCATGAATACCGACTCAATCGGCACTGCTTAGCGCCACGTTAGTCGAGAAATGAGTTGAATATATCCTTTCGTGTTCAACATTGACGAAAGCGCACGACCAATGCTGCAGAAACTAGTGTTTCCCGAGGGGGAAAAAGCTTCTCAGAGAGGAATGCGAGGATCTCTCGTCTGATTCTCTCCAGGATCGGCCACAAAGCACGCCGGTGGCAATTCGCAGCTACGGCCTTTCATTGGTTGCGCTAAAGGCTTAACAGCCCCACAACTATTAAAAGAGCCGAGAAGCACCGGCACGGAAATGAGCCAATGGACACGAATGTTCACAAACTCTGTCCCCGGAAACCAGCGTAGAGCGTACACCAAAAAAGCAAGAGGCCTCACATTAAATCGTCACATGTTTAGTGGTATCAACACTGACGCAGTCGGAGCAAGTGGAAGTGCGAACCACCTGCAATCACTGCAACCGATCTCGAGTGGCAAGCGAGCCCCAGCCCAACCTCCAGATAAAAGTCCCTGAGATGTCCTGGCAACACTGCTGCAGTTATTGGTTTCCAAGCGCGGTTCATTATACATTCACGACGCTGGTGCACAAAGGACAATACAACGGCGGTCACTGTGTCCGCGACTTCAGATTCGGCCACCTCTATCTCTGGGCACGTAGGCTCCAAACGTCAGTGAAATTGCAGAAGGGCTCTATAAAAAAATGGTAATTCACTTTCGTGGGGATCATGGCTGATTTGACTAAACGACAGGAAGACACGTAATATTGGCCCCAGATTGTAGTGATTCAGTGTCTTAGCAGGCGTACCCTCATTGTTTAGTGTTCGCAATAAAGTACGGAGGCGCAAGGTAAAAGCCGTGTCAGAAACATCAGGGAATGCGAAACCGCCTTGATCTCGAGGTTGAGCTAACGCCGGATGAGATAAGAATTCTGTGCCAACACCCGAAAAATGGCCTGATGCATCTATGAACTTTCCTGGAGACGTGGAGCGGTGGTTTACCAGAATGGCAAAGGTACCGAAATTTTCTCAGGTATACCTTTTGAGATACTTATCGGCGTTCCAAAAGAGGGAAGTCGGAGTGTCTGGCCACTTTTTGTCATTTCGAAGGATTCGTACAACAGATGGATGATCAGATGCTGTGATGTACACCAAACGCAGTGAAAGCGACGCTCAGTATTGTAATGTTGGTAGACCACTACAAAGACGACATGATGTTGCTACGACCTTTGGGGTAGCCAATAATGAAATACTGGCTTGTAGGAAAGTTTAACCTTGCACTGGAGAGAATGGCGAAATGATGGAAAGTATTACGAGCATGCTGCAGCGACTGTTCATTATGTACATATAGAGCAATATCATTTGCATATGCAGTGATCTGTACTTTTTTTTTCACCAGGTAGGGGTAAGCCTTGAATCTGTGGGTCACGCTCAACGGCCCTCAAGAAAGGTTCCAATGCAAGGATAAATAAAACTGGGAATAAGGGGCACCCTTGACGAACCCCACGCGTGACAGCCGCTAGGCGCAATTCAACTCCGCTAAGAGGACCCCATGCTATGGAATAAAAAAAAAAACGCATGAAAAGAGCAGGAAAAATGCGCTACAGTTTACAGACGCCGCTGGGGCGTACAAATCGACAAATCTTTTTCGCAACAAAAATTCGCAAATACCACATACAATGGAAATCAATGATATGCGAAGCACCAATGAGGAAGCTCAAAATGCCACTTTAAAATCACCACAACGTTACAAGACAAACGTAAATTGGGCCGTACATGACTTCCACATCATTGTTATCATTTTTTGCGCCTGTAATTTGTGTTCGCCGTCCCTTCACGTCAAGTGATATCAAATTCGGTATATGCGAAGCTATCGTGAAATGGCCGTGAACGTAGTACGAGCGTAGCATGTAGTCATGTTTGAAATGGCACGCATATCGTGATTATCAGGTTTAAACATGTCATTTATTTTGTCGTCTATTCACGTCACGTGATACAAAATTAGGTGTATGTGGAGCTGGCGAAACGGCCGCTAGCGTGCTATGAGCCTAGCATGTAGTGATGTTTTGCATGACACGGATGCCATGACTATTATGTTTGGACTTCGTCCATTCGTGTCACATAATACCAAATTCAATATATGTGAAGCTAGCGAAACGACCGTGAGTGCATCACAAGCGCGGTATGTAGTCATCTTCGTACATGACACGCATGTCATGATTATCATGTTTGGACCAGTCATTCATTCATCATTCGTGATGTCAATAGATGACCTTCGTCATCTATTGACATCACGTAACACCAAATTTGGTATATGTGAAGGAAGCAAAATGACCGTGAGCGCACTATGAGCGTAGCGTGTAGTCATATTTTGCATGACACGCATCTCATGATCATGCTCGGACGTGTAATTTACCTTCGTCATTCATTCATGTCCAGTAATGCGAGATTTAGTATATGCGAAACTAGCGAAACGGCTGCGAGTGCATCATGAGTGTTGCATGTAGTCATGTTGTCACATGACACTCATGTCATATTTTTATGTTATGGTCTGTCTCTTGTGTTCGCCATGCCATCATGTTGTAACATACCAGATTTGCAGCCTGTCATGTGAACGAAACCACCGTAAGAGTAGCAAGATCACTAAATGTAAATCATGACTTGCATATCATGATTTTTGTGTTATGACTAGTCACATATGCTCATCATACAGTCATGTTATGCCACACCAAGTTTGATATTGATACCATTATCGAAACGGCCAGGACAGCGAAAAGTCGTAGGCGGATAGATAGATAGATAGATAAATAGATATATATATATATATATATATATATATATATATATATATATATATATATATATATATATATATATATATATATATATATATATAGATAGATAGATAGATAGATAGATAGATACGTTCAAAGCCGCCGAAGTTCGCTAAGAAATGCTTGGCATTTAATAATCAACACCGAACTCGTGTTTGAAAGTGAGTACGTCGGAGAGCTTCAAAAATCAGAGCTTATCCACGGAGTGAATGATGATGTGTGGGGGCAAGCATCCGTCCGTCTGTTCGCTCTTGCTTCTGTCCATCCACACGTCCGTCAGTGCGTCCACAGCCGGACTAGAGGACCGACCCGCGCGTACTCATTAGAATTGAGGAGCAAACGTACGCACGGTAATTATGAATAAATATATATTGTTTCTGATGAAATAACCTATGAAGACGAGTATCGGTGACTTAATCACCAATTAAATTTGTCTTAAATGGAATGATTACTAAAAAAATTGGTAGGTCCCATGTACAGTGGGAGTGCTGATAGGCAGTCATAAAAGCCTTCAATGTACAGAAATTCGTGTGTCCTCATGCTTAGAAATCACGTTCATTCTCTGCAATGCTTTTTATCCCCCCACGATGATTGGAGTTTGTTACCGCCCTCCCGGTCTTGACCCCCTTTTTACCTAGTTTCCACGTGGCTATTCACTCTAACTAAAACTTTCCGTCATTATCCGATACTTCTCTTCGGTGATTTTAATTTTCCAGCAATTTCGTGGAATAATCTGGCAAGCACTGCCGCCAAACACGGTCCTGAAAGTGATTTCGTCAACTCATGCCTAACATTTGGACTAACGCAACTCGTCACTGAACCAACACGTCGAAATTCTACCTCCTCCAACACTCTAGATCTTATCCTCACTTCCGAGCCTGATAAGGTTTCCAAGATTACGTTCTTGCCGGGCTTAAGTGACCGTTCAGTGATTTATGGTACCTACTTCTGCCAACTAACACGCTCGTCTAAAATAACAAAAACGATAACATTGTATAACAAAGGAAACTATTCCGCCCTAAACAATGAATTTGCAGAATTCTCTACTTGCCTGTTAGTCGATTTTTCGCAGCGCTCTGTCGAGACTAATTGGTTGCTCTTCAAAAATGAAACCCATGACCTGTTCATTAAATACATACCCACCATTACCGTCACCGAAAAAAAGACGTCCCCATGGTTCAAAACTACACTAAAACGACTGAAAAATAGAAAGAAAAGACTTTTTAGATCAGCAAAACGATCTAATAACATTTCTGCATGGAACAACTACTACGCTGCGGAAAAAGCATTCAGCACGCATGCTATGAAAGAAAAACGTTCTTTTTACTCACAGACTTTGCTGGCCATGCTGACCAATAACCCGAAGAAATTTTGGAGCGTTATCAACCCTCAAAATTCCCAACCACTGGCACAGCTTGATAATCATAACCTTCCGATGCCCGACGATGAAGCCGCCGAACAACTTAATCATTTCTTATCTTCCATGTTCACTATCGAACCTAATGGCAACTTACCTTCATTCTATCCTCGTGATTACGACATGATGCCGGGCATCACGTTTTCTCAACAGGGCATTGCTAAATTAATCGACTCATTAAAGCTTACATCTTCTTGTGGCGCCGATGGCATCAACGCTAAAATGTTAAAAACACACAACCCATTGTCAGTGTAATATTATGCCATATTTTTCAGCAATCACTGTCTTCAGGAGTGGTGCCGGAAGACTGGAAAGTGGGTAAGATTGTTCCAGTCCCTAAAAAGGGCCTTTCATCCCAGCCTAGCAGCTATCGTCCCATCTCGCTCACTAGAATTTGCTCTAAACTAATGGAACATGTGATCTACTCTAACACCGTCAAGTTCTTAAACCGCCACAACTTTTTTCATCATAGTCAACATGGGTTTCGCTCAGGATTATCCTGCGACACACAACTTGCTTCATTCTACAATGACATCAGTTCTAGCGTTCACCTAAATATACCCACCGATGCCCTCTTTTTAGACTTTGAAAAAGCATTTGACAAATTTCCGCATCAACGGGTACTCCTCAAGCTTTCTTGCTTAAACATTAATACATCGACGTTCAACTTGATTCCTAGTTTTCTGACTAATCGGCAGCAATTTGTGTTCGCTAACAACCATTCATCTAACCATCTTCCTGTAATCTCTGGCGTCCCACAGGGCACAGTACTCGGAGCCCTACTTTTCCTAATTTATATAAATGACCTCCCAGCTAACATTTCATCAAATATTCGCCTGTTTGCACATGATTGCGTCATGTACCGTCCAATAAACAACCCTACCGATATTGCTATACTTCAAAACGACCTTAACCTTATTGAATCCTGGTGTAACGACTTGCTAATGTCTTAAACGTAAATAAGACATCGCTAATATCATTTCACCGTAGGCAACATTATCAGCAAGCGACTTACACCATTTCATTCTCTACAATCTTAACAGCAGAATCCTATAAGTACCTCGGCGTAACATTCTCAAGCAACCTCACCTCGTCCACTCACGTTAACAACGTAGCATCCTCCGCTAATTGTACGCTGAGTTTACTTCGTAGGAATTTAAAACTTGCTCCCTCCCCACAGGGCGCGGGTTCGAATCCCGGCTGCAGCGGCTGCATTTCCGATGGAGGCGGAAATGTTGTAGGCCCGTGTGCTCAGATTTGGGTGCACGTTAAAGAACCCCAGGTGGTCTAAATTTCCGGAGCCCTCCACTACGGCGTCTCTCATAATCATATAGTGGTTTTGGGACGTTAAAACACATATCAATCAAAACTTGCTCCCTCATCAGTGAAGTTGTTAGCTTACACCACATTTGTTTGCCCTAAGTTGGAGTACGCATGCTCGGTTTGGGACCCTCATCAATCTAGTCTATCTAACCTTCTCGAATCTGTGCAAAATCGCGCAGCCCGGTTCATCTACTCCGTGTACTCTTATCAGTCCAGTGTTTCCGATCCTAAAACTCGTGGCCACCTCAACAACCTAGAATCACGTCGTCATATATCACGCTCCTTTCCAGCCATCTTGCCTGCTCATCGATTACAAACCATCCCCGAGCCGTTTATCCACCGCCAGCACAAACTACTGCCCACCTTTGCTCCTGTTTTGTTGCCCGGGACTGGAACGACTTGCCTGCCTTCGCCATGCACCACTCCGACCCACATGTATTCAAGACCGTGATTGAATCGTTAATATGTTGCTAATTATGCCCATCCCTCATGTAATACCCCGACTGGGGCCTTCGAGGTATACTAAATAAATAAATAAATCAATGATAGGCAAAGCACGAATGAGAAATATTGATACGTCACTCTAAACTCAGCACAACGTTACGAGATGGAGGTAAATTATGCCGTACATGACTTCCGTATCATGAATATTATGTTTGGATGTGTCGTTTACCTTCGTCACCTATTCACGTCACGTGGTACCGCATTTAGTATGTGGAGCTAGCGAAACGCCCACGAGCGCGCTATGAGCATGGTATGTTGTCATGTCCTTACATGACACGCGTGTAAGGATTATCACGTTTCCACCAGTCATATATTTTGTCATCCATTGACGTCACATAACACCAAATTTGGTATATGTTGACCTAGCAAGGGGTCCGCAGGCGCATCATCAAGGGCCCAATATACTCCAATAGAGCGTTGACGCGCGCGCACGCTAGGCACAGCGACGCAACCTTATAAAAACGCGAGCACTCTATAGTCTGACGCCCGGCGCGACCAGCGTCCGTCGGCGCGGCCCGACGGCAACCGGTGCGAATTGGGACATGCTGCATTTCGCATCGATACGTTATCAAGACAAGATTGCTTCTCTCATAGTTTTCTAATATTAACTAGAGCAGGCTCTCTCGCTGCGATCGTTCAGAGATCATGGGAATGATAGGTAGTACACACATTTTCCTAGTTTTCGCACTTGCGGGTGGCGAATCGTACTTGAGGCTTTGTTTATTGCTGTATTTCGGTTTGGTTTTGAAAGATTCAACCTTTTTGAACTTCTTGAACCAATTTGGAAAGGTAAGTCTAATATAATAGGGTGATGAAGCACAACCGCTGGACATTTGCTGCTTTTTGTTTCGTGAAAAAACAGCTTCAAGCCGCACGAACACACACGGTGTGAAAAGCAGGTCGCAGGTCAAAAGTACGATGATTAGACAAATGTGTGTATTACGCATCATTCCCATGCTTGCTGAAGCGCCGTGTGTTGCAGCTCCCGTAAACACTAGAGTTTCTGCTAGTGTATATTAGGAAACTCTATGGCGTCTCCATCTTTTCGTGACGGAGGGACGCCGGACGAGCTGAAACGCGCATGCGTCAAAGCAATGCAACGCGGCGCGCACCTGCGAGTACATGGCAGGACGGGCGCCTGGTGTGGCAAGGCCGGCGTGACGCGACGAAATGAATGCCGGCGTGTGCGCGCACGGCGTCTCGTCGAACTGTTTTGGTGCCTTGACTGTGGCATGTGATCATGCTCTCACATGACACGCATCTCATGATTATCATGTTTGCACCAGTCACATATCTTCGTAATCTATTGACGTCACGTAATAGTAAATTTGGCATATGTGAAGCTAACAAAACGGCCGCGAGTGCATCATGAGTGTGGCATGTAGTCATGTTGTTACATGACACGCATTTCAAGATTATCATGTTTGGATGTCTTATTTACCGATGTCGTCCGTTCACGTCGCGTAATACCGAGTTTGGCACATGTGAAGCTAGCGAAACGGCTGCGAGTGCATCATGAACGTGGCATGTAGTCATGTTGTTACATGACACGCGTGTCATGATTTTCATTTTAGGGTCTGTCGCTTGTGATCGGCATCACGCCATACCATACCAGTTTTTTCAACATGCCATGGGAACGAAACCACCGCAAGAGCTGCAGAAGCATGAAATGTAATACATGACATTCATGACATACATGTCATGATTTTTATGTTATGACTAGGCATATGTGTTCTTCATACAGTCATGTTATGCCATACCAAGTTTGGTATCGATATTATTATTGAAACGGCCAGGAGGGCTTAACGTCGGCGGCTAGATAGATGGATAGATAGATAGATAGATAGATAGATAGATCATCATCATCATCATCATCATCATCATCATCATCATCATCATCATCATCAGCCTGACTACGTCCACTGCAGGACAAAGGCCTTTCCCATGTTCCGCCAGTTAACCCGGTCCTGTGCTTGCTGCTGCCAATTTATACCCGCAAACTTCTTAATCTCATCTGCCCACCTAACCTTCTGTCTCCCCCTAACCCGCTTCCCTTTTCTGGGAATCCAGTCAGTTACCCTTAATGACCAGCGGTTATACTGTCTACGCGCTACATGCCCTGCCCATGTCCATTTCTTCATCTTGATTTCAGCTATGATATCCTTAACCCCCGTTTGTTCCCTAATCCACTCTGCTCTCTTCTTGTCTCTTAAGGTTACACCTACCATTTTTTTTTCCATTGCTCGCTGCGTCGTCCTCAATTTAAGCTGAACCCTCTTTGTAAGTCTCCAGGTTTCTGCTCCGTAGCTAAGTACCGGCAAGATACAGCTGTTATATACCTTCCTCTTGAGGGATAGTGGCAATCTACCTGTCATAATTTGAGAGTGCTTGCCGAATGTGCTCCACCCCATTCTTATTCTTCTAGTTACTTCAATCTCGTGGTTCGGCTCTGCGGTTATTACCTGCTCTAAGTAGACATAGTCTTTTACAACTTCAAGTGCATCTATTACCTATCTCGAAGCGCTGCTCCTTGCCGAGCTTGTTGTACATTACTTTCGTTTTCTGCAGATTAATTTTAAGACCCACCTTTCTGCTCTCCTTGTCTAACTCCGTAATCATGAGTTGCAATTCGTCCCCCGAGTTACCCAGCAATGCAATGTCATCGGCGAAGCGCAGGTTACTAAGGTATTCTCCATTGACTCTTATCCCTAACTGCTCCCATTCTAGGCTTCTGAAAACCTCCTGTAAGCACGCGGTAAATAGCATTGGGAAAATTGTGTCCCCCTGCCTTAGACCCTTCTTGATTGGTATTCTGTTGCTTTCTTTATGAAGCACTGTGGTAGCAGTTCATCCCCTGTAGATTTCTTCCAGAATGTTTATATATACTTCATCTACGCCCTGATTCCGCAGTGTTTGCATGACGGCTGATATTTCTACTGAATTAAACGCCTTCTCGTAATCTATGAAGGCTATGTATAGTGGTTGGTTATACTCTGAGCATTTCTCTATTACCTGATTGATAGTATGAATGTGGTCAATTGTTGAGTAGCCTGTTCGAAATCCTGCTTGTTCCTTTGGTTGATTGAATTCTAATGTTTTCTTTACTCTGTTAGCAATTACCTTTGTAAACAGCTTGTATACTACAGAGAGCAAGCTGATCGGCCTGTAATTCTTCAAGTCCTTGTCATCTCCTTTCTTATGTAAAAGATGATGTTAGCGTTCTTCCAAGACTCTGGTACTCTTCCCGTCAGGAGACACCTCGTAAACAGGGTGGCTAGTTTTTCTAACACAATCTGTCCTCCATCTTTCAGCAACTCTGATGTTACCTGATCCTCACCAGCAGCTTTGCCCCTTTGCATGCCCTCCAAAGCTTTTCTGACTTCTTCTATCATTACTGGTGGGTTGTAATCTGGGTTACTGCTAGTTCTTATAGTATTAAGGTCGTGGTTGTCTCGGCTACTGTACAGATCTCTGTAAAACTCCTCCGCTATTTTAACTATCCTATCCATATTGGTAGTTATTTTGCCTTCTTTGTCCCTTAGTGCACACATCCGACTTTTGCCTATCCCAAGTTTCCTCTTCAATGCTTTGACACTTCCTCCGTTTTTCAGAGCGTGTTCAATTCTCTCCATGTTATACCTTCTTACATCGCATACCTTACGTCTATTAATCAACTTCGAAAGCTCTGCCAGTTCTATTTTGTCTGTTGTACTTGACACTTTCATGATTTGACGCTTCTAAATTAGGTTCTTCGTTTCTTGGGAAAGCTTGCCAGTGTCCTGTCTAACTACCCGGCCTCCAACTACCACTGCACACTCCGTAATCATACTCGTCAGATTATCATTCATTGTATCTACGCTAAGGTTGGTTTCCTCACTAAGAGCCGAGTACCTGTTCTGCAGCGACACTCTGAATTCCTGTACTTTCCCTCTCAGTGCTAGCTGACGGATTGGCTTCTTGCGTATCAGTTTCTGTCGTTCCTTCTTCAAGTCTAGGCGAATTCGAGACCGTACCATTCTATGGTCACTGCATCGTACCTTGCCAATCACTTCCACATCCTTAACGATTCCGGGGTGTGCACTCATTATAAACTCTATTTCGTTCTTATTTTCGCCATTAGGGCTCCTCCATGTCCACTTGCGGTTTTCTCGTTTTCGGTAGAAGGTATTCAAAATCCGTAAATTATTGCGTTCTGCGAATTCTACTAGTAGCTCTCCTCTGGCGTTTCTAGTACCGATGCCATAATCTCCTACTGCCTGGTCTCCAGCCTGCTTCTTCCCTACCTTTGCATTAAAGTCGCCCATCACTATAGTATACTGTGTTTTTACCTTACTCATTGCCGATTCCACGTCTTCATAGAAGCTTTCAATTGAAGCGTCATCATGGCTGGATGTAGGCGCGTAAGCCTGTACTACCTTCATTTTGTATCTTTTATTCAGTTTAATTACAATACCTGCCACCCTTTCATTAATGCTATAGTATTCCTTTATGTTGCCAGCTATGTTTCTGTGAATTAGGAACCCCACTCCCGGTTCTCTTCTGTCTGCCAAGCCCCTGTAGCAAAGGACGTGCCCATTCTGTAGCACCGTATAGGCCTCATCTGTCCTCCTAACCTCACTGAGCCCTATTATATCCCATTTAACACCCTCTAGCTCCTCGAATAGTACAGCTAGTTTTCCCTTACTAGATAAGGTTCTAGCGTTAAACGTTGCCAAGTTCAGGTTCCAATCTCTATCTCTATGATTGAGATAGATAGATAGATGGGTATAGATAGATAGATGGGTATAGATAGATAGATGGATAGATAGATGGATGGATAGATAGATGGATAGATGGATGGATAGATGGATAGATGGATAGATAGATGGATAGATAGATAGATGGATAGATAGATGTATACGTAGATGTATAGATGTATGGATAGATGCACGCAGTCACCGAAGTTAGCTAAGAAATGCTTCGCATTTAAAACATTACTCCCCCTCATAGCATCACCCTGTGCATTCGCGCTTAACCATGTTCACCCTCGAGGAAATGCTCGGGAGTTTTTGGCCTTTGACCGCAGCTAGCACTGACGAAACCTAAGCCTTGTTCTAGGACAGATTTCCTGGCAGAAGTAGCGAGAAGTTCTTGAATGCCACCTCAGAGTACGACTGTCGGATGGTGCAGGCAACGGTGGCATGTGGCTCACCGCCGCGGAGGCACGGCAGCGAACAGCCTTTCACGTCATGATCATAGACGCCGTACCATTGTTAAATGGGGGCTGTGCAGTTCCTACGGAAATTCCCTCAGTCACCATTTCGGTGGCACACCCGTTGTATTACTTTGTAGTCACAGGTAACCCGGTTTGGCTCAGGTTATGAGGTCTTCATTTCCATACGAATGTATTGCGGTCCAGTCGTCATGGTCAGGCGCGACCCTCTCAGTCCTCTGCGGATGTGCAGCACCCCCCCCCCCCGTAGGGGGGGGACAATGCTTCTACGAGGACTTCACTGGGGATGCGTCCCGGCAAGAAGAAGATGGTAACCTGAGGTCCCAGGAGTACGATGTCGACGTGCTCTTTTGGGATGATGAGTTGTGACGCATCCACGATTTGGGCCTGCGCGGCCTCACTGTTGCAGTAACATTAAAGATAAACATACTTACATATAGTAAGTTTCTCTATGGTAACATTGTAGTTCCGGCCTCCAGAGTGCTGAACGCTGTATACTTCTTGGATGTTTGGAACAACCATTCGACGATTTGAGTACGATGTACTCTACTATGGGAGACCAGAACGCCGTCCCAGCTCGATCATCATTGTGGTACTGTGGCTTTAGAAAATGTGGTTAACGATTTAGCGTACTAGGTACTCTACTACGGAGAGCATAAAGCCGTCCCGTATGCAAGCTGGCAGTACCGAAAAAAGTTCTCTACTTGCGCTGCGGTATACTGAACACGAAACGTTCGTGTGTTTAGAAAAAGTGGGTAAGCTGTGTTTAGAAAAAGTGGGTAACAATTTATAGTACTAGGTACTCTACTATGGGAGAGCGTAAAGCCGTCCCGTAACGTGTTTAGAAAAAACTCCCAAACATTTCCCCGATGGGTGAACATGGCTAAGTGCGAATACACGGGGTGATGCTATGAGGGGTATTTATTAATTAGCACTATTATATTTAAATCACACTATGGTGCCTTTATGGTGTAATGGTTCCTGGGAATCGCAATTCGATCACATGTGGGAGTTTACGTTAACTCTCTGGCGAATGCCAACGGATTTTAACTTTACTCCCCCTCACGACCCGCTCTCGACGGGAGACTGAGAGAGAAGGCGGGCGCGCGCGAGAGAGGGGTGCGCGCGCAGCTGCAGCGAGCGAGGAGAGCGGAGGAGCGAGCGAAGGGGGAGGGGGTATAAGGCACGTTACTGACACCGATATCAGCGTCGCGTCCGTGGCTTATTCGATAAAGCGTCGCGCTGCGGCCCGCCAAGTCCTCTATCTTTTAAAGATAGAGAGAAGACTGTGGACGCCGCCGACGGCGGTGGATGGTTTGGGGTCGCTTATAAAGTGTATTCACACTTGAAAAAGTGGTTAACGATTTCGAGTACTTAATACTCGACTATGGGAGAGCATATAGCCGTCCCGTGGACCTTATGGGAAAGCGCTTTTCCTGTAAAGCACCCGCTGTAAAGTGCTTGAAGCAATGTGCGACTTATTCATATGCAAAGTGGGACTTAGTTCTTTTACGTGACCGCTGCTGGCACGCTAGTTTCCTGTATGAAACTTTTTCACCGTAATGGCAATGCTTTTCAGCATGGCGGCATTCAAGCGGTCTGGCTGGCCAAATGTGTTCATACTTTACGTCTTTTATCTCATATCTACACTATCTAAAACAGATAACGCCATATTTTTTTTCCTCGAATGTAATTGTCCAGCCTTCACGAGGGCACCTCGTAAAGGGGTGGAACATTTCGAACCACCTGACTTCACCAGCACTTGTAAAAGCACAGCTGTGTAGTCTCTAACTGACTATCCATCTCTTTCTTACTCCTCCTTCTTTTTTTATCTCTGTCCTTCCTATTATTTAACCTTCCATCCCCCCCCCCCAAAGTGCTGGGTAGCCAAATGAGCCAAGCTTGGTTAACCTCCCTGTATTTCCTCGCTATTTCTCTCTTTCTCGTGGTCCTTTGTCAAAGCTGTGTTCACATGCCGGATGGTATCATGATTTGATCACAGGGTTCACGTACTACGTTTTCATACGGCACCCGTTTCTGTCCTCCTCCGGTCCGCGAGGAGCGATTCGTGAAATGGCGAAGCCCTAAATTATAGTTGGAGTCATCTTCGGTTTTCGGTGAAAGATAGAAAACTCCTGGCGGCGAAACGCCTTCAGCTGGAGACCACGGTTCTTTTCCAATTCAGTAAAGGTCGCTTGTACTGTACTTGTACTGCTCGGGATCACTGGCGAGTATTGTGAATAAGAACCGTACTGTCGAGTGTACTTGGCAACGACTTTTTTTGCCATTGAAAGGAAAGCTACAGGGGCAATGCTTCTGCACATATAGCCGTGAGAGATGGGATTGGATTGAATAAACTTTTATTTGGTCCTCCAAAACACAGATCACTGTGTTGCGGGCAGCTCCCACGTGGAGACTGATATGCCAAGCTCCTCAGCCGCTTCGCGGGCTTGGTGGACAGCCCAGAGCTGATCTGCCAAGGATGAGCTGCGGATTGGCGCCTCCCATCTGGCAGAGGTGAGCCGTGCAAGAACTATAGTTCGAATTGGCAGACGACTCGTAACGGGTTGCAAAGTGACGGGGACGCACCATCAGCGTTTCATGTAGACGCAAACGCTGTCTAGCATTTGAGCCATATCTCCTAGAAGGAGGCGTTGATTTGAAGTACACGTAAAAAAGCGGGACTCGCTTGTTCTAGATCGCTTTATAGGTAAGTAGATGAAACGGTCTTGCTGGTATCTGCTGCGTCCTGCCTTAAATAGTTCCACGTAGAAAAAAAAATTGGCCGATCCCACGTACAGTGGGAATCCATGATATGCGAAGCACAAATGAGGAAGGTTTATATGTCAGTTAAAAATCAGAACAACGTTACGAGTCGGTGGTAATTCATGCCATACATGACTTCCGTATCATGATTATCATGTTTGGATGTGTCGTTTACCTTCGACATCTATTCTAGTAAGGTGATACCAAATTTAGTATAAGTGGAGATAGCGAAACGACCGCGAGCACGCTGTGAACGTAGTATGTTGTCATGTTTTACATGACACGCATATCATGATTATCATGTTCGGACATATCATTTACCTTCGCTGTCTATTGACGTCATGGAATAACAATTTGGTATAAGTGAAGCTAGCGAAACGACCGCTTGCGCATCATGAGCGTGGCATGCGGTCATGTTGTTACATGACACGCATCTCATGATTATCATGTTTGGACCAGTCACATACCTTCGTCGTCCGATCTGGTCTTGTAATACCCAACTTGGAATATGTGAAGCTAGCCCGGCGCCAACTGGTGCGAAATGGGGCATGCTGCATTTCGCGCAAGCCACGTTACCAAGAATGCACCGCGTCTGCCTACCTTCGTGACGAAGGGACGCCGGGCATGCGAGTATATACCAGGCATATCGGCGCCTGGCGTGGCATCGCCGGCATGACACGGCGAAACGAACGCTGGAGTACACGCGCACCGGGTCACGTCTAAGTGTGTTTGCGCCTTGAGTGTGGCATGTAGTCATGCTCTTACGTGACACGCGTCTCATAATTATCATGTTTGAACCAGTTCCATACCTTCGTCATCCATTCACGTGACGTAATACCAAATTTATTTATTTATTTATTTCATCATACTGCGGGCCGAGTGCCGGCCCAAAGCAGGAGGGGCATACATATCACCGACATCAACGTGAACAAGCGTATCCAGAATTTACACACTCAAAAAAAGGTTGAATAGACAGACGAACAATTGCATGAGCAAGCGGCACTACAATAACGCATTCATAGGCAAGGTTACAAAGTGGACGCAAATGAAAAGGCGCATAAAACAACCAACACATCAAAAAAAACACTCGAATCATATATTCACTAACAAATATTCCTCTAGACATTGATGAAAATCGTGTGCTTGAACGACGAACTCTGGTAGACTATTCCATTCCGATATAGTTCTCGGAAAAAAACTATTATAAAAAGCAACAGTACGAGCAAATATAGGCTTCAATGCATGGGTCGACGTGTGACGCGTTCTTCTTGATGTCAACTGCCCTAGAAATGACGGTGGCGTTATAGTCATCCTTTTGCACAGAATGCTCTGCAGGAAAAATAAACGGGCTATCTTCCTACGTGTTTCCAGGGGCGTAATCTGATTATTCTGCATTAGCTCTGAGAGAGCCTCGTGTCTCCTATACTTTCCAAAAATAAAGCGAACTGCTTTCCTTTGAATTCTCTCGAGCTGGTGAATGTCTTTTTTTGAATATGGGTCCCAAAGCGCACATGCGTATTCCAGTTTTGGCCTTACTAACGCTAAATACGCCAAAAGCTTGATATTAGAAGGCGTGTCCTTAATTTTGCGTCTAAGAACGCATAGTTTACGAAACGCCGAGGAGCTAATATCTGTTATATGAGCCGTCCACGTTAAATCGACAATCATGGCATAAATAAATCTAGTGAAACGGCCCCGAGCGCATCATGAGTGCGGCATGTAGTCTGGTTTTTGCATGATACGCATGTTATGATTATCATGTTTAGACAAGTCATTTACATATGTCATCCATTCATGTCCCTTAATACCAAGTTTGGTGTATGTGAAGCTAGCGTAACGGCTGCGAGGGCATCATGAATGTCGCTTGTCGTCATAATGTTACATGACACGCAACTCACGACTATCATGTTTGCACCAGTCACATACCTTTGTCATCCGTTCGCATCACATAACGCCAATTTTGGTATATATGAAGTTGGCGAGACGGCTGCGAGCGCATCATGAGCGTGGCGTGTAGTCATGACTCATGACTTACATGACATGCATGTCAAGATTTGCACGTTACGGTCTGTCGTGTGTTCGCCATGCAATGATATCGTACCATACCAGTTTTGCAATATGTTATGTGAACGACAACACCGCAAGTGCACCAGGATGTTCGCACCAGTCACATACCTTCGTCACTCATTCCCGTCATGTATTACCCAACTTCGTATATTTGAAGCTAGAGAAACCGCCGTGAGCACAACATCAGCTTGGCATGTAGTCATGTCGTTACATGACACGCACTTGATGATTATCATGTTTGCACCAGTGACATACCTTCGTCATCTATTCACGTCTCGTAATACTATAATTTGGCATAAGTGAAGCCAGCGAAACGGTCGCGAGTGCATCATCAGTGTGGCATGTAGTCAGTCACCTTATTACATGACATGCGTGTCTTTATTATTATGTTTGGATGTGTCATTTACCTATGTCCTCCATTCACGTTGCGTATTACCAAGTTTAGTACATCAGAAGCTAGCGAAACGGCCGCGTGGGTGGGTGGGTTGGGTGGATACGTTTAAAGTGGCCGAAGTTTGCTAACAAATGCTTTGCAATTAAAATGCATGTTGCGCTTTGGACTTGTTTGACTCGTACTCACGAAACGCTTCTTCAACTGAACTCTCTCGATTTTTGACTCATGGTACTACTACTCAGCCGCACTCCCTCAGACTGAGACTCACAGCTCGATCTGAGTCGGTGTGAGTCTGAGTGAGTCAACTCATGAGGGAGTTCGCCGACTTATGTGCGCGAAGGATATACATGCTACTGATGTCCACGTTAAACATCTGGCTGAGCCCTCTTCAAAAGAAAGAAAAAAAACTCGATAGTAGTCTTGCATGCTTCCTGTTTTTCGCTTGACCTTTATTTCTCTCTCTCTCTCTGTCTTGTATATATATTGTTATGAGGCAATGTCCTACTAAAGCGGTTAGGTAGGCGCCGAGAAAGACGACGTGATTTCGCTGTAGGACTCAGCTCTTGTTCTCCATCTTGGCTTGCGCGTCGGAGCTGTGTAAATATATCTTCAAACGCCTAGTTTTCAATTCAATTCAATTGAAATAAATTTTATTTCATCCCAAGGTTGAGGGCAGGCTCGGGAGAAAAGTAATGGTTTGTCACTTGAGGAGAACCCGAGCCTCCCTAATACATGCCCAGCAACGTGGAAATGGGTGAAGAAACATAGGCCATGAACATATAGGCAATGAACTTAGGCCATGAGATGTTTGGCGCAGTACAAGTCGGAAGATGCACGTACAGTAGTGCTATGTACAGAGACTAATATGCGTAAAAAGTTTCTTTCAGCACAAATTCCCAAGTACAATGCAAAATATGACAGAATACAAAATACTATATATATGACGACAATGCTATGCACAGAAATTGCGCGTACACACATACACGTACACATACACACACACACACATATATATATATATATATATATATATATATATATATATATATATATACACATATATATATATATATATATATATATATATATATATATATATATATATATATATATATAGACAGTTCTATGAATGCCTGCACCACCAGTTTCTCGATTTTCACGATAAAAGCACTTCCCTAATGTCACGTGCAGGGCATTTCTCAAGGATTATTTTTGCCTCCAGTAATTTATTTAATAACAAAGGAACACTGAGACACAACATTTGTCGCCCAAAATTTGTTCTACAGAATGGAAGGTTCCAGTGTTGTTGGTGACGAGTAGGGTACGAAATAGCATGCGTTTCCAGTACGAAGATATCTAAGAAGGCACGATTGTTATGAAAAAGAGATTGCTTATATCTTATTCCTAGGGAATATTCGTAAAGTTTGTGAATTCGGACAATATTATAGCGCTGAAACAGTTCATCAGTGTGTGCATAGTGGTCGACATTTGCTATAAACCTGATCGCTTTTTTTGTAGTCTGTATATTTTACTTATGTTGGTTGCTGTCGTACTTGCCCATACCAAAAGACAATAATTTACATGCGACAAAGACAAGCTGTTTAATAAATATAATCAAGAATGTTTCATCGCCTAAATCTGCAGTTTCTGAGTGGTATACCGCACTCCAGTCTGTTTGGGAAAGGCTTGTGCTGAATGCTGTTAAAGTGTGAGGTGTGATATTTTGAACTGTTCTAGCGAGCAGTGTTTGGGACTTATTGATTGCACTCTCCGTAACAAAGTAGATTGCAAAGTGGTCGCTGATATCACAACATATTACACCAGTCTCTACGTTATCTTTGTTTACGTTAGTAATAAATAGATTGATTAACGTTTCTGAGGTAGGTGTGATACGTGTGGGAGTTTCCGTTACTATATCGTAGCCACTCGACTCGACCGTAGGCACAAATGTTATTGCGACAGCAGACGACTCCAGTATGTTGATATTAGGGTCATCGCCAAGAGTAAGTTTTAAATTGTTGTCATTTACATAATTTAATATTTCTTCAAGGCTACTACTAAATGTATTCACAGATGAATTGGGTGGTCTGTACATGACAGCGTACACGTAATTACGTGTAGTCAAAGTTAAGCACTCAATGTCAGCACTGACATAAGAAAAATGTGGTATTATTTGAGCATCTATGCAGATTTTCACTAGAACCATGAGGCCACCACCTTTTTTCTTTGTTCGGTTAAGAAAGAAAGTATTAAAACCATCTCGCTTGTAAATCTCGTCGTCTGAAGTATACCAAGTTTCCGTAATCATTATTACGTCGAAAGAAAAAGAAAACGTATCTAGAAATATAGATAGATCATCTTCCTTGTTCCGTGCTGAACGAATGTTTAAATGAAGGCAGCACAGACTATCACTACACCGATTTCCTACAAGATGATTGACGTCACAGGGTGATACCACCATGGCGAAACAGAAGCTGCACCGCAATTCTAGATAGCGTTTTTAGGCAATCTTTTCAATGTCGCTTGCGTCGCGAATGTGCAATACATATGAGCCTTCATCCTTTCGTGCGAGAATAAGCCCATCATTCGTCCACACGAACCTTCAGTTCACTGCTTTCTTTTTACCTATTGCCGCTCTAAGAAGCTGCTTTAGGACTTGATGAACACAGGTGTGTTAGAGGCGTGACCAAGGTCCCGTGTCGAGATGCGCGTCTTCTTTGCTTTCTGCAGCACCAAATCACACTTTGAACGGCTGCGGAATTGGACTATTATGTTTGGTATTGAACTGGCATTCTTTGCTGGTACACGGTGACATTTTTCAACATCATCTTTGGTTACAGGCACATTCAGCAGTCCGCCGATCGTGTGAAGGGTATTTCCAAGATTTTCCTCAGCAAGTTTGCGTATTCCCTTAATCTCAAGGTTACATTTGCGGGAGTATTGCTCAGATGCAGTTATCCTCTGCTCTTGTTGAGACATTTGTTTCGTGAAAGCTTCGCACTCGGTTCTCAACTGCTCATTAGCGCTTCCGTGTGACTTGTTATCCCTCACAAGATCCGCATTCTCTTTCTTTATTTCCTGAACTTCGTCGTTCAAAAAGCTCACACTGTTTTTCAGGTCTCTTATTTCCTTTCTTAGCTCTCTTTCAATTGACGGTTTGAATTCAATCATCTCCTTTCTCATTTCTTCTCGCAACTTAGTCAATTCACTCATGACTACAGCAATACTTCACACAAGAAATGTATCACCACCTTGGCAGCAGAAAGGCAACAAAAAAATAATCTTTGTTCAGTATGTAAAAAATGATTGCAAACCTGAAATACTCGAACACAGGCGTGTGAGGAACAAGCTTTTGCTGCCCCCGCTGCTGGCAAGTGAAGTGCAGGCCTCCGCTGTTACTGGTTTTCAAGACGGTTGCCCTGGTGTTGCTCCACGGCGGTAGCTTTTTTGCTTCGTCAGAACTTGCCTCCCGAAGCGTGTGACGCAGTCAGCGATGCGTGTCAGCACAGCATGTGACGATGTGTCGACGATGATCAGCTGTTGAGTTGTCAACTGAAAGAATCGAACACAGGCGTGTGAGGAACAAGCTTTCGCTGCCCCCGCTGCTGCCAAGTTCCCCGCTGCTGCCTCCGCTGCTGTCAAGTTTCGCTTGTGGCTTCACGTAACATTTTGATGATGATGATTTGGGGGGTTTAACGTCCCAAAACCACCATATGATTATGAGAGACGCCGTAGTGGAGGACTCCGGAAATTTAGGCCACCTGGGGTTCTTTAACGTGCACCCAAATCTGAGCACACGGGCCTACGACATTTCCGCCTCCGTCGGAAATGCAGCCGCCGCAGCCGGGATTTGAACCCGCGACATGCGGGTCAGCAGCCGAGTACCTTTGCCACTAGACCACCACGGCGGGGCTCACGTTGGTGGAAGGTGCTGGGTTACAACGCGCCACGGAGTTACGTAGCGGACGCCTAGTCACTGCTTCCAACATGTCTACCAGCAGCGACACTTCGTCAACTGCCGCGCCTGATGCATCAACGGCGCCGACCTCCCCTGTTTTTCTCGTGGCCGCTCCGCTCCACGATCCTGGCAACTTTTCGGGAACGGACTGCGAGGATGTAGATAAGTCACCTAAACTCTACGAGCTCGTCAGCAAAAAACCACAGGTGGGACCTAACCTTGATGCTGGCAAACATCATCTTTTATTCATAAGGAATAACCAAGGCTTGGTTTAATAACAATGTGGACGCGATCATGAGCTGGAACGTATGCAGGACCAAGTTACGCGAGTTGTTTGGTGAATCTGCCGGCTGCAAGCAGGCCGCTAAGAAAGAACTTACACACGTGTTCAGACGTCCACGGAGTCCTACCTGGCGTATATACAAGAAGTGCAGACCCTTTGCCGTGAAATTGACCGAACCATGGCTGAGAGAGAGAGAGAGAGTGAGAAAGGAAAGGCCGGGAAGTTAACCAGATATTGGCATCTGGTTTGCTACCCAGCGCTGGGGACGGGGAAGTAGGGGCAACAAAGAGGGGGTAGATAGAGAAAAAAAACGCACGCGCACTCATAAGAAAATGAAAACAAACAGAGGAAGGGCGTCCTAGCTACAACCGTTCAGTAAGGCCGGTCGATCGCAAAAAGTGTAGTAGCGCTTTCAGGGCCCTCTTCTGTGAAGTCGCATCCTGTCGATACTGTAGAATTCTCTGCTCCGACAGAGGTTGATCATCCAATTTGTTGAGTTTCTTGCGAAGGCATAGTCGTTGTTTACTATACGCTAGGCAGTCACAAAGAATATGTTGGATTGTTTCCTCTTTGCCACAGTGGCCACAGGCTGCGGTGTCGGCCATTCCAATGCAGGAAGCGTAGGCGTTGGTAAACGCAACGCCCAACCACAGCCTACATAACAGGATCTGGTCTGCTCGGCAAACCCTCGACGGGACTTGAAGACTTAGTGTCGAGTCAAGCGAGTACAGTCGGGCACGCTTGAAGTGTGGCTGATTCCATTGTGATGTGGTTTGCTGGTGAGCAAGCCTGCGGAGCTTTCGTGCAGCATCTGTCCTAGAAAGTGGTAGTCGTAGTTTATGATCTTCTGTGTGGGGTGAGCGGGCAGCTTGATCAGCCCGTTCATTGCCGGTGATTCCGCAGTGACTGGGCAACCACTGAAATGTAATTTGGTGCCCTTTCTCAGTCAGGTGGTGTATAACTTCTGCTATTTCTAGTACCAGCTGCTCATGTGGTCCACGGCGTAAGGTTGATAGTAAAGACTGCAGTGCCGCCTTCGAGTCGCATAAAATAGTCCACTTGCGTGTAGGTTGATCAACTACAAATTGCAACGCGGCACGAAGTGCTGCCGATTCTGCTGTCGTTGATGTTGTTGCGTGAGATGTCTTGAATTTAATTGTCGTGGCCAACCTTGGTATCACTACTGCTCCTGTAGAGCTGTCCGGCTGAACCGATCCGTCAGTGTATATATGTGTGGAGTCTTGGTATTTCTCATACAAGAGAAGTTGTGTGAGCTCTTTAAGAGCCGGTGACGACAAACTGGCCTTTTTCTGGACGCCAGGTATGTTAATATTAATCATTAGTTGAGTGAGGCACCATGGCGGAGTCACAGGTCTAGCGGCAGGAGAGAAAGAAGTTGGGATCGACTCATCATGTTCGGTCACTGTTTTGCAGTAAGATGTGCATGGTCGTACCACTGGTAGAGAGGCTAGGTGATGTCGAGGAGTTCCAGCAAGGTGTCGTATATGTGTCCTCAGCACTTCCACATTAATGTGGGTCTTGATGAGGTTGTCCCTTGTGATGGCGATAGTTGCCGCTGTTGACGCACTTTGGGGCAAGCCCGAACATATCCGGAGTGCTTGAGCCTGGACACTTTAAAGCATTCGTATGCTTGTTTTACTGGCGTTGGTTAACACAGGTAGGCTGTACCGAGGGAATCCAAGGAAAAGAATCCTGTATAGTCGCAACAGAGCAGTTGTGGACATTCCCCAGTTCTTTCAAGTGAAGAACTTGAACAAATTACAGATGCCTGTCAATCGCCTTTTCATGTATGATACATATGAGCTCCATGAGAAATCCCTGTCAATTATAACACTTAGGACCATGTATGATTGGAGGTGACGTATCCATTCGCTGTTAATCAGAACGCTGTAGTTCTGTATTGGTGTGCACGTAAATGCCAGAAGTGCACATTTCTCAGAGAAAATTTCCAGACCTCGTTGACGGAGGTAAATAGCAACTTGAGTGGCAGCTCTCTGAATTCGCGCTCACAGCTGTAGACGTGTTACTGGAGACGTCCAAATGCAGATGTCGTCCGCGTACATTGACAATCTGACAGTACTTGGCAGATGCTCATTGAGAGCTATTAGCGTCAGGTTGAATAGTACAGGGCTAAGTATGCCACCCATGGGGAACATCACGGTGGCTGTAATGTAGCAAAGTGTCACCATACTAGGTTCTCACGAAAAAGGATCGCTCAGAGAGATAGCTACGTAGCCACTGAAACATCCGACCACCCACTCCTACCTCCTTGAGAGCGGTGAGGACAGCTTCATGTGTGACGTTATCGTACGCCCCTTTAACATCAAGAAATAAAGAAGCGCAGAGACGCTTACGGCCTTTTTCATGTTCCACGTAGCTGACCAGGTCTATGACGCTATCAATTGATGACCGGCCACGGCGAACTCCCGTCATAGCGTCCGGGTAGGTGTTGTGATGCTCAAGGAACCATTCTAGCCGTCCAAGTACCATCCTATCCATCACTTTGCCTAAGCAACTAGCCAGTGCAATCGGGTGGTATGATGTGAGCACCAATGGTGACTTGCCAGGCTTCAGTAATAGAACCAAACGGCTGGACTTCCAGTTAACTGGGAGGGTGCCCTCTCGCCACGAATCGTTGTATATCTCGAGGAGGGCACTCCTCGCACACTCACTAAGGTGACACAGTGCTCTGTATGATATTCCTTCAGGCCCGGGTGCTGATATCCGTCTACACAAAGCCAGTGCTGATTTAAGCTCATGAATAGAAAAAAATTGGTCCATGTGGTGATCGTGTGATGTCGTTCCACCACGTGAGAGCGTGGAGATGTCGGGATCTGCGAGTTGATAAGATAAGTTGGCACAGAACTCTTCTGCCACGTCGAACTCTGATCTCTGTTGAGAGAGGGCTAGAGCAATGAATGGAGACCGCAGAATGGAAGCTGTGCGGAGCCCTCTTATTGTCCTTCACAAGTGTGATAAAGGCTTGCGAGGATCTGACGACGCGCAAAAGGCTGCCCAACGTTGTGACTCTAGCTTGTCTATTCGGCGTTGTATCTTCTTCTGAAGACGTCTAGCTATTCGTAAATCGTCGATTGCTTTCGTGCGTCGGTACCTTCGTTCCGCACGTCGTCGGAGAGCCCGAAGTCGTTCTAATTCCACATCAAATTCGGTTACTCTCGAAGAGCATATAAAGGTGCACACTGTGTCTTGCACTGTGGACTTGATCACCTCTTCTAAGTCAAATGAGGTGTTCTCTTGACAGCGTTCTTCCATGAGAGATTCAAACTTGGTCCAGTCCGCTCTTTCGATAGTTTCGCGTACCTTGCAAGGTGATAATCCTCTGATCTTGACATATGCGCGAATGTGGTCGCTCCCATGTATTTCTATGTCCGCAAACCATCCGGCACGTCTGACGAGACCTCGAGAAACAAAAGCCAAGTCAAGGCAACTGCTGTATCCAGGGCCACGTAAAAATGTTGAGCTGCCATCATTTATTAAGCACAGCTCGTTGTCTGAAGCAAACGTTATCGAACTTCTACCCTTTGCGCTGATCTTCGGGCTCCCCCATAGCGTATGGTAGGCGTTGAAGTCTCCGATGATCACCCATGGGCCAGGAGTAGACGATAGGATGTGTCCTCGTCTTCTTTGGTCAAATCTATTTGATGGCGACAGGTATGCACCGACAACAGTGACAATAGGACCCTTTTTCTTCACTGTTAAGCATATATATTGGTTATCGTTGTCAGGTGGTACAGACCGAAGAATGTAGGTCAGGTCACGTCGAATAATCAGCAGGACCTTGCTGTTTCCACTATAACAAGCCGACATAAGTGGTTTGTATCCGGAGAATCTGATAGCGCTCGATAAATTTGGCTCGCAGATGACGATGATGGGTAACATATTGCTAGAAACGAACCGACGGAAATCTGCAATGCGTGATTTTCGTCTCCGTGCATCCCACTGAAAAATTGTTGCTTTTTTAACCTCTTCCCTGAAAAACAGTGGCTGGTGGGCCATTATCTACTTAAGAGCCGCCAGTACTGGACTCAGAGCGTCCAGTACTTGAAGTGTACTTCTGGCTGACAATGGGCGCATGTTGTTTAACACCGTGCGAATGACATTAGTTATGGGTTGTAGAAGAGCAATCACTTCCTTATCCAAGTTCCGCTGTTCTTCTGTTGTCACAGCTTGCTCTGATGAATGCGGCTTGTGATGCGGTTCTTCCACAAGTTGCGTGCGCGTAAGGGGCGGCCACTCTTCAGTAGAGATCTACTTGTTTTCTCTCTTCCATCGTCTGCGATCACCGCGGTGTACTCTGCAGTGGGTGCCGTTCCCAGATGCGTTGACTTATTTCTTGTAGTTGACTTGTAGTGGACAGTCTTTGGAAGATGCACTGTGGGCACCTTGACAATTAGGGCACTTTAGTATGGTTGCGCTGCATTTGTCCTCGGTGCGTGGTTGTGAGCATCGGGGGCACACTTCGGAGTTGGCTGAAGCAGACAACGTAGCGTACGTCCTCAATGGCATCGCAGATGATGCATTTAACCTCCTTGTGTGCAAAGGCTGTTCCACCGTGCAAGATGTTATCTTGGAGTGCCGACGCTTTCAAGAGGCTAAAAGCCGTCGCATTGCCCATCACTTTACGCGCCTCCCTCACACTGCTGGGACGTAAACTTTCGAGGATTTCCGTATAGCGACCCAGCCCAATTCACACTCCGGTGACGTCACAAGAATCGTACGCCGCGAAATCGAGGCCATATCACCCGCACCCTTGAGAGCACTAGCACCGAGAGATCCTCAGCCGACCATATTAGTAATACAGGCCGTTGTTCGCCAAGAACTAGCCAACGCGGGTATTCACACGGTCTGTTCTGTGCACCGTACCGACGCTGACAGTTCATCTACCTCCAGCCATCCACAGCATTATCGCTGCCCTGCTCCACGTAACCGTGACCCAAATGCTTGGAGGACGCCTGACGACAAACAGATTTGCTTTCGATGTGAACAAGTGGGACACATTTCCTGCCATTGCCGAAGCACGTGGGCCTCACCGTATCGGGCAAACTCACGCTTCTACAACCTCCATTCACCAGCCCTTCTCTATGGCCAGGAACTACCACGGCGTGATGGCTCAGTTAATTGCGACCCGACCACTACGACCACTGCCCAGTACAGTCGCTCACCTTCACCTCGACGTAGATTTTCCCGGTCTTCGCCACCACCCTGTTCCCCGTCCCCATCCTCTGCCCGGCTGTTTTCTTCGGAAAACTGACGGCTGTAGCTCCTGGAGCTGACGCTGCTGATACGACTTGCTCTCCGATTCCTCTGTTGACGCTCCCGACCAATCAGAACATGATCGACGTTGAAGTGGACGGTTTATCTGTTAGAGATTTGGTAGACACTGGCACCCACATTTCTGTGATGAGCTTGCACATTCGTGACCGCTCTAAGAAAGGCCTTACTCCAGCTCCACCATGCAGTGTTCATGTTGCTGATAGTGGTATGACTTCTGTTAATGGTATCAGTACTGCACGCGTTACTATCGCCGGCCGACAAACTTCAGTTCTCTTCAGTGTTCTCTCTCACTGCATCAATGTTGTGATCCTCGGTCTTGGCTTTTTGTCCACTCATTCCTTCCTCATCGACTGTTCAGCTGGTACTGTGTAACTTGACCTACTGTGTCCGATTGATCCGCCTAGTCCACCGCAAGCTCGTATATGCTCTGCTGAGCATGTCCGTTTGTCACCGCAAACTGTGACCTACATCACCGTAATGCCCTCACCACCTGTATCCGATGGCGACTATATGCTCTCGCACATTACATCCATGCTTTTGACCAACAGTGTTACCTTACCACACACTGTTATTCAGTTACGTGCAATCCACGCCTTCATTCGTGTGCTCAACTTTGCTCTTTGTCCACAAGTGCTCCCGCGTGGAAGCGCCCTCGCCATGCTGACTCCCTCTGACGAATACGCCATCTCAGCTCTGTCTTCGAACGATGGTGGACACTGCAGCTGCACGCATGCTCGATCTTCGCAAGAAAGCGCATCTGCTGACGTTAAAAGAATGATCGCGTAAGACCTTTTGCCGCATCAAGCTAACGCACTCCTTCACGTCCTTGAGTCATACTTGGACGTATTTGACTATTGTGATTGTCCGCTAAATCAAACCACTGCTGTAAAGCACCGCATTGTCACCGGCAATGCCTCCCCTATCCATCGACGGGCATACCATGTATCTCCGACCGAGGATCACGTAGATCAAGCAGAAGTCGACAAAATGCTCGCCAGAGAATCAAGTGAGCCATCATGTAGTCCACGGGCTTTCCCTTTAGCTCTTGTCAAAAATAAGGACAACAGTTGGCGATTCTGTGTTGACTACCCACATCTGAAAAAGATCACGAAAAAATACGTCGTCAACCCGCTACCGCACATAGACTACGTCCTGGATTGTCTTTGCGGCGCTAAGGATTTTTCGTCCATTCATCTAAGATCAGGATACTCGCAAATTGCTATCGACGACATGGACCGCGAAAAGACCGCTTTTGTCACGCCCAATGGTCTTTACCAGTTTAAGGTCATGCCCTTCGGGTTACGCAACGCTTCGGCCGCCTTCGATTGGATGATAGACTCTCTTTTGCGTAGGTTCGAATGGTCAATTTGTCTATGGTCAATTGGTCGACCTTTGAGAGCCACCTAGACGGCCTATCCTGAATAATGGCTGTTTTTCGCAATGGTGGTCTCCAACTGAACTCGTCAAAGTGCCCCTTCGGACGCCAGCAAGTAACCATGTTGGGCCACCTTGTCTACTCCTCTGGTGTACGCCCTGATCACGATAAAGTGCGAGCCGTGCCTAAGTTCCCCACCTCGTCCTGCACCAAGGAAGTCCGCAGCTTTCTTTGTCTGTGCTCGTACTTTCGACATTTTGTGAACACCTTTGCAGAAGTAGCCCATACTCTAACAAGCTTACTGAGAAAAGATGTCTCATTCACATGGGGTACTGCGCAGGCTACGGCGTTTTCTACACTTATTGCATTGCTAACAGAACCACCCGTTCCGGCCAATTTTGACAATGCCGATCCTACAGAAGTCCGCACCAATGCCAGTGGCCACGGAATTGGTGCTGTTTTGGTTTAGCATCAAAGCGGCTGAGCCCGCGTTATCGCCTATGCCAGCCGTCTCCTCTGGCAGCTGGAAAGGAACTACTCAATCACCGAAAGGGAATGCCTTGCTCTCGTATGGGCAGTAGCGAAATTTCGGCCCTATTTGCATGGTCGACATTTCATCGTCACAACCGATCACCATGCACTTTGCTGCCTCGCATCCTTGAAGGACCTCACTGGGCGCCTTGGTCAACGGGCATTACGACTCCAAGAGTATAACTACTCGGTGTCTTACAAATCTGGCCGCTTACACCATGAAGCTGACTGCTTATCTCGGAATCCAGAGGGCCCACCTGAGGTGTTTAAAGAAGCGCCATGTGTCATGTCTCCCTCCACTTTAAGCAACATCCGTGAGAAACAGCACCGGGATCCGGTATTACGTAACATCATCGAGAAGATTCATTCTGCGGCACCCGATCCGTCTACTAGATTATTCGTGCTTAAGGATGTCACATTGTGCCGTTACAACGTCCACCCTGATGGACACGAACTGCTCCTTGTGGTATCTTCTCACTGCCAGCTCCACGACGCCCCCCCCTGCCAGTCACTTCGGACTGTCTCGGACGTATGACCTTGTACAGCGTCAATTTTACTGACCCATCGCTCGATCCGCAGCTACGTCACCTCATGCAACCAGTGTCAACTCAAAAAAAAAACATTCTGTGAGCTCTGCCGGGTTCCTCGAACCACTTCACGTTCCCTTTGATCCGTTTTTTCGACTTGGTCTTGACCTCCTAAGCCTTTTCTCGGCGTCCACTTCTTCGAATAAGTGGATAGCTATGCGGCGGACCACACAACCCGGTACGCCCCATTCCACGGGCTCTACCAACCAGCTGTGCCACGGACGTTGCCGATTTTCTTCTGCAAGACGTCATACTTCATCATGGCGCCCCACGCCAACTCCTCACAGATCGTGGGCGCTATTTCCTTTCCCAAGTTATCGACGACCTGCTTCGCTCCTGTGAGACAAATCATAAATTTGCGACAGCCTACCACCCACAAACTAACGGGCTGACAAAGCAATTCAACCGGACTTAAACTGATCTGCTTGCCATGTACGTATCGTATAACCACCAAGACTGGGACATTGAATTGCCCTTCTTACTTTCGCCTGTAATTCCTCACGCCACAATGCAGCTGGTTTTTTACCTTTCTATCTCGTGTTTGGCCATGATCCAAATTTACCGTTTGATACCATCTTTCCGACAGCCCTCGACTCGACGACTGAATACGCCCACGATGCTATCACCAGAGCTAGAAAAGTACGAGAACTTGCCCGTCAGCGCCTTTTTAGCATCGCAAGATCAGCAGCGGCAGCGTTACAACTCCCATCATCGCCAAGTTTCCTTTACTCCGGGTTATCTTGCGCTATTGTAGACTCCGACTAGGCGCGTTGGAGTTTTTGAAAAACGGCTTTCCCCCTACTCGGGACCCTACCGCGTATTGCGCCAGGTGACAGATGTGACCTACGAGATAGTCCCTCTAAAGTCCTCCTCCTCCTCTCCTTCACTGTCTACCGACATTGTTCATGTATCTTGCCTTAAACTTTACCACTCGCCAACAACATAGAAAGCACCGAGACGGTCCTTCAGCACCCGGGGGTTATATTATGAGGCAGTGTCCCACTAAAGCGGTTAGATAGGCGCCGAAAAAGACGACGTGATTTTGGTGTACGACACAGCTCTTGCTCTCCATCTTGGCTTGCGCGTTGGCGCTGTGTAAATATATCTTCAAACGCCTAGTTTCGCGTGTGCCTTTACGTAACAATATTATGGCAAGGTAGCATCAATGCTACTCAAAAAAAAAGATAATTTTTACGAGAAATGTCGCACCACTTCTTAAAACACTCAGGGTCGTGTTTTCAGCGGCAATAGCCTCTAGTGACATGCTTGTTCATCTTTCATGCACATCTGGTTGATTACTTTGTCCTAATTGTAAGAATGCTCATACAAAAGTCATCCAATAATACAAATTGATCTTTATGGTTCCATTCAACTGGGGATATTGAAATCACCTGATATTGTTATGGTGTCGTGACGCTCACAAAGACTGAAGTCGATGCATGCACTTATTTGGCCGCACTCCTTATTTGGCCGCACTTGTGGCTGCGAGAAGGAAACGGATAATACAGCAAGAATCGCATGCTGTACACCGATGTCAGCGCGCAGAGCGTCCGTCGTCGATAAATTGATAATCGCGGGGACAAGCTCTTTTTCATACATCACGAATCGAGCATCCCGGCCTTATGGCTGGTGATTGCACCAGCTCTGGAATACGCTTGCTGATCTCAACCACACGCTAGTTTTTGCGCGACCTCCGAGATCCGTTTGGGCAGCGCAGGAAACGCAAGCCAGTATACTTCACTTATTTATTTACTCATTTATAACACCCACAAGAGCTAAATAGAAGTTGAGAAGAGAGTCGTTGTTTACCATGAGAATATTTCGAACTACTGTTTGAAGATGTACTTAATATGGGAAAGCAATGGCCTGTCCCAGTTTCTCTGTTTAGAAAGTGTTCAACTATTTAGCGAACGTTGTACTCTGGTAAGGCATAACACAACGCCGCCCCTGTTGGAATGAAACAAAACGCATTTTACTTCCTAATCACGAACACACTAGCTGTGTTTAGAATAAGTGTTTAGCAATTCATAATATTTAGTACTCTACTATGGGGGAGCTGGAAGCTATTTCTGCTTAGAAAAAGTGGTTATCAATTTAATGTACTCTGTACTCTACTATGGGAGAGCTGAAAGCCGTCCCTTGGGCTTGGGGTGTGTGGTTTAGAACAAAAGAGTAACCTTTTAGAGTATTAGGTACTCTGCTTTGGGAGGGCATAGAGCCGTCCCGTGGGCCAGGCGGTGAGGGCCTGTGCGTTTAAAAAATGTTCAATGATTTTGAGTACTTCGTACTCATCTATGGGAGAACACTGGGCCGTCCCGCTAAAAGTCCCGCTGACTGGAAAACGACTAGAGTTATTTAAATGGCTTGCGTCACAAAACCTGGATGCTAGAATATGCATTTTCGAAGAGCCTCCATTCTTGCACCAACTTCTTTTTAGTTGTTGGCAGTACGTATTACTTGCGATGATACGAAGCGCAGGATGAACCACAACCCATAAAAAGCTTTCATTTGTGCCGAATATATTTTAATATTACGTCACTGAATCAGTGTAGAGTACCTTCACCAAGGACGTGTGTCATAGCTTGAGCTCAGGCACCTCGATGACCGCGTGGTGGTGGGAATCGTTGTGGCGTGTAATTGGATCCGTTTTGATAAGAGCAAGAATAGTAGGGGCAACTGTGAACAAAGCTCGAGCATAATGAGCAAGCTCCTAAATGTTTAACCATGTAGAGTGCATCATACTCTACTATGAGAGAGCGGAAAGCCGTCTCAAGTGGAAAAGGCAAATGGCACCGAAAACGCTTCAAAGCCTGTGTTTTCATAAAACTTGTTTAATGATTTAGAATACTTCGCACTCTAGTATGCATGGGAGAGCATTAAGCTGTCCCGCAATGCATATTTGTGCGTAAAATAAATGTCTGATGATTTATAGCACTATGTACTCTACTTCTTGAGAGAGTAATAAACTGTCACAGTTTCTGTAAATAAATATCGTGTTGCATCATAAATGGCAGCATATCCACGGGGTGAATGATGCACAGTGGGGCGAAGCATCCGTCCATCCATTCGTTCTTGCTTTTGTCCGTCTATGCGTCCGTCCGTGTGACCGTCCCTGCGATGCGTGCGTCTGTTCATGGGTCCGCACGTCCATCCGTGCGTCCATCCATGCATTCGTCCATGCATCATCCCCAGCGTCCGTCCAAGCGTCCATTCGTCCGTGCAGCCATCCATGCGTCCGTCCATGCATCTGTCTGTGTTCCCGTTCATCCATTTAATCAACACTCCAAGTACCACCATCTCACATCCTTTCATCATATATTCCGCATATAAAAGCACCGCCATCCAGCGGACATTCCAAGTTTTAAATGAAAGGTGGCGCACGCACACTTTCTTGCGGTTTGCGCTTCGTGTCTACTCCCCACCTTTAACCTACTCGAGTTCATGGTATATACTAGTTTACTGTATTCATGGCACTGCGGCCCAATGCTCGCTAAACCTTTTTTAAACCAAGGAGGTTATGCCCAGCGAGCAAGAGGTAATGGTTTGTGGGGTTTAACGTCCCAAAACCACCATATGATTATGAGAGACGCCGTAGTGGAGGGCTCCGGAAATTTCGACCACCTGGGGTTCGTCAACGAGCACCCAAATCTGAGCACACGGGCCTACAACAGTTCCGGCTCCATAGGAAATGCAGCCGCCGCAACCGGGATTGGAACCCACGACCTGCGGGTCAGCAGCCGAGTACGTTAGCCACAAGACCACCACGGCGGGGCGCTAGTAAAACTTAGCAACCCTCTCTTATCAGATAGTGCTCAGTGTACATGCCATTGGCTGAAGAAGGAAAATGAGAGACAGGAGAATACGGCTTTTAGTTAACGCGCACATTGCGATTTTAATTTCTTGTTCAACAACGCACAGGAGAAATCTCTCACCGGCGCCACCTTGCAAGTCAAAGCGTAAGACCATGAGAGTGAAACTTCCTATACCCTCCATGGAACGCGATATTCGCTCGCAGCGCTGGACGAACGCCGGGTGTTTGGGGGTGGTGCGAAAACATGGCGGCGCATTGCAGACATGCACTGGGGGACGCCATCTTGATGAGGACTGAGGATCCGAGTGGCGAGGGGGGGGGATTTAGCGCCAAATTCAATTGGGATGCACCAGCAAGCCAAATTGAGCGAGTGGAAAATATTCAGATAGCGAGCACGCGACCTTCTTCCTGTTGCGCAACCCGCCACATGATGAAAACGGCCTTCATTGCGTTCTGATTGATGGTCTGCCCATCCACCTATTTGTGCACTACTTATTCTAAGTAAGACGTTGTTTTTGTTTACGTGTACACATAAATCAGACAAGAATAAAGAGCAGAGTTTGTTTGAATGTTTTATTGCCTAAACGTACGGTTTATGCAGTACAAATACAACTTGAATGTTTTACGTTTTTGGTCGCATACAAAAGTGGACCGCACATGCCAGCATGCTAGTAACCTAGTATCAATCTAGTGCACATTGCCGCACATACGTATATACAAAGACAAAAGAAAAACAGTAATAACTATACACAAGTTCACAGCACGTATCCCGATATAAAATCATCCCATGAGTGGGACAAGATAATACGGCACACCGCACACTTAGGATGCAAGAGGAAATGATACAAAAACCATAAGGTACCGGAGTTAGACATTGCTACATTTTCTATTCAGCATCAGGTTTCTTTATAAACTTACAAAATACTGAAGCCACTATAGAGTGTTCTCATAAAATAACACGAAGGGTTTATGCTTTCTTCAGCGTAACATACCTATATTGCTTAATGAAAAAAGAAAAACAAAATACAAGCAGATAAATAGTACACACACATGTCCGCTTCAGAGGCAGAAAATGGTGACCTTAGCTATAGAAGTAGCGGTGACTCAAAAATATGGAAGTAGCGCCTACTTTTGCGCATATGTGTGTCTTTTTGTCGTCCGTGTTTTCTGAGCGCTCAGTTTTTCAAAACCTCAAATATGCAAACAGAATCCTAAAAGTTACAAAAACTTCCGCATTTTTTGTGCTGCAGCAGATTTTCTGGTGCGTTGTTTAGCCAAGATGTTCACGAAGCGAATATGCCACAACAGGCGAATCCTTTCAAAGAGGTGCACAAAGGCTTTCTTGCATTCTTCAGAGCAGAATTTTTGCCTTCCCATACAACTGTGCAAAATGCCTGCCAAAACTCAACTCACATTAGGCAGGTGCGCCACAACACCGATATATTCCAAAAAGCAAGCTTCCATGGCCTTAATATCCTGAAAGCAATCGTCAGAAGGCATTGTTACATTGCCAAATAAATCTGAGGAGATGTTGCTTGCCTTAAACATAGCAAAATACTGGTGTGATGCACGAAGCTGGCGGTCGGCATTCTTCAAAAGGGTGTTGCACACACAGTGTGGAGGCCTGTGGAACAAAAATTGCCGTACGAGATATCCGCTACATAGTAGAGAACGTTATCCTCTACTATATCATGGCTAACGGGCTGTTCCTCATCAGGAAGCATATCGACTGTTCGTGCTGCATCACAAGTAGTAGGAAGCGAATGAGGTGGCTCTGACATTTGTGCCAACACAGTGCTGCGATCCTGTTCACAGTTTCCTTCTGAAAAAAGGGCAACCAGTTTGCCAACAGAAATGTGTTTCAGACCTGATGTGAACTGAAGCACATTTGGGTTGTCATTGCAGCCATGCTTTAACCTAAGAAGCCCGAAAAGGTTCTCCAGGGGGTCCTGCTGTAGCCAGCGAGTCAAGAGAACACGAAAATTAAAATCTTGGAAGAGGTCGTCCCAGAGGAGAAGGATAGCCTTTAAGGTGACCTTCCATGCCTCAACTGTGTGTGGTTGCCGAGGCCCGTCAAATTTCCACCTTTCAACCCACGACAGGCACTCCCGCAAAAAGGCTAGGTGTTTGGACCCTTTCGAAATTGCATAACGTAACTTGTCACTGGCTTTTTTTACAGAAGTGTTATGCAGACAGTCGAATAACTTATCTATCTTCTCGAGAAAATCAGCTGTTGGTTTGGCGGATGCCGGCAACACGCCAAGAGCAATGAATACATCAATGGCCACTGAGACCGATTCGCTCATCACCTGGCTGGCATATTTACCTTTCATGTTATTGAAAGGCTTCCGGTAAATGTGGTTGTCAGTTAGTTTCTTCGCCAATTTGAGTTTTAGAGGATGCGAGCTTTCGTATAGCTGCGTAATGAAAGACCAATCCACAATTTCTTGCCCGATATGGAGCTTGTGAGGTGCGATATGGTGTGAGGTGTGAGGTGCGATATGGAGCTTGTGAGGTTCCTTGTGCATTTAAGTAAGTGTGGTGTGTCATATAGGAAGTAAATCTTGCGGCCTTCAAGCACAAAAAACGGCTCTTCAGGCGTCACACCTAGCTTACTTGCCAAAGTGATGTTGCTTCCCCCCTGGTCGCAGATGAGCGCCTTCACAAACAACCGGGCTCTCTGCAGCTGCTTGATTAATGTTATGATCAGATGATGAAGAGTATCTGCGGGCGTTTTGGTCCTTGATACTGTGTAAGCAACAGGCTGAATCCACGTTTTTGAAATGCCTGCCACAAGTATCAGGAGCGCTGAATTTGCCACAGATGGTGTTCTTTGCCTACCGTCATCGGAGAATCCCATCACAATGTCATGCTTTGCATCATACTGCAGATGTTCCTTCAAGGACATTTCGTCAAATATTAATGTGCACGCACGATCTGTTAAATGCCGATTTCGGGTAGCATCTTCGAGGGCTTCTATAGCGGTTGGAATAACTCCGGGAGTCATCGGAATATTTGATAACCACTGCTTTAGCGACCTCACAGTTGGCATGTCAAGCAGTCTTGACAGATGTCTGTACGCTTTCGGACCATGAAAGTATAAGTTTAAAGCGAACTGGCGGTGCTCGGGCGACCACCTCCGTCCTCTACGTTTCACGCCATTAATTTTAACTTGAGTCTCAAGCAATATAAAGAATGTCTTGCGGACGTAGGGCCTGATAGCATTCAACGCCTCGGACTGGGAAAGCTTTTTAACCTTTCTCTTGCCAATTCTTGACAGTGCCTTCCGAAGCCTTGAATTTATCTTCTCCAGGTTCTTCACTTTTCTGGCTGTCCGGGGCGAGCACCTAGAAGGCTTGGATTGTCGACCCGTGGGATTGGAACCTGAAAGATTTAGAAAAAAAGCTCATTTATACTGTGTTTTTGTGAAAGCTGACCATGATCTTTAAACGTAGTAAAAGTTCTAGCGGCTTTTAGAATTGAAGTGATTACTTCCATGAGTAATCAGTTGGTCATATTTAGTTCTCGATGCTTCACTTATTCAAACTTGGGGCATTGGGAACAGGCCTTTGATAAGCACACTGCTGGGCATTGAGCCTACTAATGGCATGTATAAGCATCGTGGGCAACATGAAGCGTCAACTAATTTTTCCTAATCATTAGCATACTCCTTGTTAACAAACATTATTGGTTATACATTTAAAATGGTATGTTTAGGAAAAAAACAACAAATTCATAGTCTTCTTAAAAAAACACTAATCCCTCTTATAATAACAATAATATCTGGGGTTTAACGTTCCAAAACCACAATATGATTATGAGGGACGCCGTAGTGGAGGGCTCCGGAAATTTCAACCACCTGGGGTTCTTTAACGTGCACCTAAATCTAAGCACACGGGCCTCAAACATTTTCGCCTCCATTGAAAATGCAGCCGCTGCGGCCGGGATTCGATCCCGCGAGCTGCGGGTCAGCAGTCGAGCGCCATAACTACTAGACCACCGCGGCGGGGCACTAATCCCTCTTAGGAGGCAACAAACAAGCAAGAAAGGGATCGGACAAGCACTCGTCTCGTCCTGCCTTTCGGTATACATCGCTCTGGTTCTCGTCCCCTAGCAATGAACTAGCTCGCCCAGCTGACACCATAGTGCACTTTAGGATCTGCTAAATGGTACGTGACATTAAAACGATAGCTGCAGGGCATTAATTTATCTGGAATAGTTTTAAAGAGCTTAGAGAGCAATACAATTTGCGTACATGAGGGCTCAGTCTGTTGAACTTCTTCATCGGCGCTGTGAGCGGGCATTGCAGTGGTATTCGCGGGCCGAGGAGAGCCTGTGAAGACAAATTGGCGGAGCACAGATTTCAGCGTGACATACATACAGCTGGTATTAGGCGTCACATTAAATATTTGCAATTACAATCACTCAGGACGTTTTCTCACTATTAATTGGTCTCCTCGCGTATTATGTCTCAGTACGAGTAATAAAGAAAGTGTAAACACACAAAAAAATAACGCTACGTGTCACTCACTAAATATATGGGTGTCCCAACTAATGATTTATTTGTGGGGTTTAACGTCCCAAAACCACCATTTGATTATGAGAGACGCCGTAGTGGAGGGCTCCGGAAATTTTGACCACCTGGGGTTCTTTAACGTGCACCCAAATCTGAGTACACGGGCCTACAACATTTCCGCCTCCATCGGAAATGCAGCCGCCACAGCCGGGAATCGAACCCGCGACCTGCGGGTCAGCGGCCGAGTACCTTAGCCACTAGACCACCGCGGCGGGGCAATGTCCCAACTATCCTAAACCAATATTTTAAATATCCTAATGCGATGTGCCTAGAACAGGTTAACATCGTGGTGCCCGTGATGACCTAGCGCGTAATCGAATTCTTGCCAATTACACTTATTTGGCCCATTGAAAATAAAAGTAATTTTGTAATAATAAAGCTAATAAAAAAATAAAGTACCTTTTGGATTCTTAATCTTAAAACCGACTTTGAACTAGGGTGTCATAGATTATATATATATTTCTAAAAGGCCAGTTCTGTTGCTCCCACTGTCAGAGCTATCGCGCAATTGTTTCAACAGTGACACCAAGTTGGCCGCTACTCACTCGCCATGTGCGAAATAGCTGATAACGTGCCACATGGAGTACTCTCTCAAGTTATGAGGTCATTTTCGCCTTTTTCTGTCAAACGCTACGCCACGGGTAAAATAGCAGAGACAACTGAATCAGAATCGAGGAGGTTACATGCAGAGCGTACTGAGTGAGACGTTTGCTCTAAATTTAACGATTGTGAAGCCGGCAAATTTTTTACTTAGCTAGTTATATCTACCAGCAAAATCATGCCGGCGAATCCATGGATGCTGTGTACACCATGCGTTGGTATTGTTGGTGTAATCTGCGCGAGAATCTTAAAAATACTGAGTCATGATAACTCGGATGGGTACACATAATGAGTATTAAGACATTTCTGTAAATAGATGTAGAGGCATGAAAGTTTGTGCTGTTGTATGATCACTTTACAGTATTCCCACCTGGACTTTCGACGTGTGTCTGCCCATCACCAAAGATGGAAACTGTTGGCACAGCACATCTTAGCAGCCTTGTCTGTCCAGGGTCTGCGTAGTCTCTGCTGGTGAAATGGGCAGAGCACAGGCGGTAGCTGCTGTAGATACGACGAGGTGGTAAATGAGCCAGGTCCTGCCGTCTCGCATACTGAAGCCAAGCGCTTGATCTGGAAAATCAATGTGTGCGTGTGTAGTATTTGGGTTAGAATGGATTTATTTCTGTTTTCAGGCGTAGATGGATAGCTTTGAATGAAAACTGGCATCTTTATTCGAAGTAAGCGTTATTTGATACATTTCTCATCTTCCTTTCTTAATTGAATTTTCGTAACCAAGACGACTTGTGATAGCAATCCTGAAAGCAAACTTTAAAATAAAATCTGTCTTTATTATTAAGAGACGCGGATACATGCTTCTACTTGCGCGATAGTAATGTTTGGTGGCAACGACCCCAGCTTTCCTCCTAATTCAAAATATATTTTTGCAGACAATAGCAATCATCCCACACCAAAATCTCTAAACAACTATTCGTACATATATACCCTCACGCACTGCGTATTCCTCGGGTATTTTCCGCGCCCTGCTGCAAATCTTTCATAAAAACCTTATTAAAACCGGTAATAAATCAGTATAACACGTAAGTTTACATTGTCCAATTATTTATCGGCTTTCAGCTGCAATTGCATTCTTGTAAATATATTGTATTGTACTTGTACAATTGTACGTAATTGTACTTGTACAATTGTATCGCAATTGTACTGAAACTGAAAACATGAAATTGAAGTATACATTATAAATTATTACTTTATAAATTTATTGCTAAATTCCTCTCCAATATGCCGTGGATTTACGTGAGGCCAAAATGAAAACACACAATTGAAACGCAATAATGTAATAACATCCGTCTAAACTCGCAAGTGTAATCATTTATGTACTCAGTACTTAATTAACATAGTACTAACAACACATGCTATGAACGTATATGGACCCTCCCTTATAGCCAAAAGATTATGGGAATCGTCTTCCTCCAGCTATGGACATAAATAGGCTGATAATATTCAAGAATAATAATAACGCATGCAACGAGAACAGACTGCACGCAGGCAATCAAAAGGTAATAAAAAGAGTGCGGATAAGCTTACACTGTTCTATTAGTTACTGTATATGCTGCTACAAATACATTTGTGACATGCCTTGCATTGCCTTGAGCCAAAGTGCAACATCGAAATGCAATGCACGATCGAAATGCATTAAATTGAAAACGCAAGTATAAACAATCGTGCGTAGCAAATATATTCGCTGGAATAATTTCCAGATGCTCTGCCGTGCATGTCATGTATAATTGAAGCTGAAAAGCAGACAATCAGAATGTAATGAATAAATCATGTACGTGTAGCTCAATTAAATTACACAGCTACTGCAGCAACCGCATCCTGATATGCCGTGCAAGCGTAGAAAGACAAATCGAGCAGCATGCAGATCGTACCTTTCGTCCGCCGGGATCCGAAAGAATTTTATGCCGGTGTGTCGTGAAGAATTCCGACACCACTCAGCGCAGCACGATTTGTGATGACGGCGAGAATCCATGGATGCGTCTCTTTGGCTGAATCTTGCATGGGTTTCGCTAAAACAAACTTGACAGCTGTAAAAGCGGCCTTTGGGACACCGCAGGCTGTAGCATACATGGGCACGCGAAAAGAAACGCGCCTTTTTCGCCGTGAGAGATAGGACGACTGCGCAGTTCCCGTTTTCCACTTCGGGTGGCGCTCTTATTTTCGCAATCTCGAACTGCTACCTTAAGGTTCACTTGTGTAGTAAAAACTCCGGAGTTAAAGAGTAACCTAGTAATAACTATAAAATAGAACAAGAACGTTCATTTAGGTAGTACAGCCCCCAAACGTTAGGATCGCTGCGGTCACGGGACAGAAAAACCGCGAAGTTTCACCCCCCTGGTAAGACATGTTACGCACTACTACGAAGGATGAACTTGCGCCACTTTAAGAAGCTTCGCCCCTAAAAGCGCGTCAAGTATTGATCAATCGATAAGTGGGTGTAACGTCCCAAAACAACCATTTGATTATAAGAGACGCCGTAGTATGCGACAAGAATTGACTTCGGCTTTTAGATACAGTGAGGCCTCGACTATCTGCGTGCTGGCTGTGTTTTGCGACCACTATAGGCGCCAAGGCTTTTTAGCCACAAAATATTACCCAGATGGTGCTGTTACGTTTGGTAAAGCTGAAGTCAAGCAGGGTCGCTCAGATAACGTACCTGAATCTTGCATCTTTTATGTATTGTCTCCATAACTTTAAAACAAATGAAACTTTCTCCTTTTGTTATCATTTAGCACATCTGTTCAAGTCTAAGTAAAGACAAAGATGTGACGTTTTATAGTGTGCTGGTAATATTAGTGTTAAAATGTAACGTTCTAAATCCTCAAAATGATTCCGATGAGGGCTACAAAAATTTCGACCATCTGGGCTTTTCTAACCTGCACTCATATCTTACTGCATGGACCTGGGGCAATTTCTATTTATTCGGAAATATGGCCCCCGCTGCCGGTATTCGATATCGCAACATCCTATCCAGCAGCCAAGCCCCATAGGACGTAGTCACCGGTTCCTGAGCTCGCCACTTCATCACGACATACCACACATCTACGGCGTGACGTGATGACGTCACCACGCGATATATCGCTTGTTCAATAATGGGCCAATCTCAGAACACCCTGTATAAACCCCGTTGGGTACAGAAAACTTTTAAGAGGGGGGGGGGGCAGCGAATACAATTATTTGACTGAACTGGAAAAGAAGATGAAGATTGCTTTCGCTCTCGGGTAGTCTCAGACGGAGGCACAAGGAACGGACAGTACGCCTGTCTGAAGTCAGCCAATGACAGCTTGCTCATGTTAAATATGGACGACATAAAGAGTAATAATAACGATACTGAGGGAAAGGGTCTATCATTCCTTTACCTAATCGCTATAGAGTCGAAAGCTAAGTTACTCTAAGCGAAAACACATGCTGAGAAAATATGAAGTATGCTTGGCTATAGAGTGTGAAGCTAATAGCCCACTGGGTCCTTAGCTGTTGTTAAATCTTGTGCCTGTATTCTTCAGTATGTGAGAAAAAATTCCGCAGATACCACGTACTTAGGGATCGACGTTATGCGAAGCATGCGGGAAAAAGGCCACCGTGTTGCAATTTTTTATTGAGCGACACGTCATGAAATGACGCTAAATATTTGTACAAATGTTGCCCGCACAGACATAGGCTTAAGAGTGTCACATGTTTATATAACCAGTTGTTTCCACTTGCGCAACGATGCCAGCTGGAACATGCGTATAAGCAACACAAGAAGCTGATATGAAGCGCTGATGCTCGTGAGGATGCTGGCAGAAAACACTGCTGCGTAAATCAACTTCAACGCATGGCATAAAATAAAATGTTAATAAAATGTTCATAAAATTGGTTAGCCAGCACTGCAAACACCATAGACTTTTTACGAAGATTAGCGCCTATTAGAAAAGTAGTTAGGAGACCTTATGTAGCTCTCTGGTAAAATTTTTCATTATCACGCAGAATGCTTGGGTTCGAATCCAGCTGGGACCCTCGCATTTATTCTTTGCATTCGTCGGGTCGACGCTACGGACGTCGGGTATTTCTTAACGCTCGAGCATTGAAATTGCCCATGTGTATTCTCGTTGTTCCTGGGTAGATACTAAGTGTCCATCACCTGTGGCACATAGCCGCATACAAGAGGCACATACCTGCCTATGGGTATGTGCCACTGTCTGGCGGAAAATGTTTGACGATGCACACGATGCGATTGTGATATTATTCTTTTTTTACCATATTTGTCAAGCCATCTTACCCTCCTATGCTAATTTTCGTTCACGCCAAGTTTAGAAGGTGACCACTAGAGCACCCAAACGTAAGCGGTAAGATAGATTGATAGATACGCACAAGTTCATCGAAGTTCATTAAGAAATGCTTCGCATTCAAAACACCCTTTTTATGTGCCGTAGGACTTTATGTTCAACTTGGTGCTGATGTGTGTCCAACTTTGAATCTGTAATTTTAAACACAATATTTTGCATTTTCGTTCAACTGTATGTTAGGCTTCCTAAGAGCTCCCCATTGGCTATATATACGTTCTTTCAATATTTAGGAATTGCTATAAGAACTTTTCCAAAACTTTCAAGTATAATTTATCCTTGGTCGTGTGAAATCCTTGCATTACTGTGACCATGTACTGTGGTGACGAAATAAAAATGATCAATTTTTGGCTACGTATAGCAAATGTTTTACAGCGAAAGCTGTTATGAGATCACAACTCAGGTCACGCGCTGTCGTTTGCCGCCACCGCCGTTTCCGCCGCCGCCACTGGTGTCCTTAACCACATCACACTAAATTGGAAAAAAAAACTAGCAGCAATGACCCAGTGGGGCTCGAGCCCAGGTACGCTAGGTGCCAGCCCAGTATTCTACCACTGAACTACGCCGGTGCTTGGGACTTGTTGGCAAACTTGCCTTAGGCAGGCTTGTTGTCAGGAAAGCAATCGCGGTAATACGACTTATAAAGCGTTTTAAAACAGCAAAGAAACAACCAGTCGTCGCACAATGTGAATAGCGTAATGACGAAGTTGTCCAATGCTCCAACTCATTACAAAAGCTTCTTCTATTAACTTTGGCGCACACCCATTTCAATACCCCCTTCAATTCCTCATTGTCGCCCGCCACTGCATGAACTATTGGCACAAAATTCTTTTCAACTCTTTAGCAAAGACCACGCTTTAAAAAAAAGACTAAATACTGCATAGCGAGTGGCGGTCTAGTACCCTAAAATTTTTATTAATAATGCCCTATTGGGTATCAAGTGAGTGTGCTTGCCGAAGTTAGCCAATGATTGTTTGGAAAAGGCTCTGAAAGGCCGCTGTTCTAGCTTTCGCTGTGACTGTGCTGCGCCTTCAGGTCGGGTCATATCACCGTAACTTTGAGTCGGATGAGCTGATCACAGCGAAAATTTTCTCTTGAGAATAAATTCGTAGCCAATTTACGTGCTTATCTTGACGCCGAAATTTGACGCACATTCCTGTAGTCATACTTAAAAAATTTGTTCTCGCATTTGAATTCTCAGTACTGCACATTGAAATTTGTGTGCAAGCAATGAAATTACTTTCTCTTTGTATAGTTGTAAGCAACTATAACCTCAAGAACAATGCTGTTTAATTGCATCCTCTAGTAACGTAACCAAAAGAGCTGCTTTATCCCCCAATTTTAATATATTATTACAGAATAACCGCGTTCGCAACTATATTTGATAACAATCTCACCACAGTTAAAAAATATTTATTACAAAGGCAAATATAAAAAAAATGACAAATTTAATAACTTTGTGCAAGCAGATATCCAACAAACTAAAAGCTGGATATCAGGAGCCACAGCGAACATTCATAATCAATTTTATTGTTATTAGTGTGATGATTACCGAGCGACAATTTACAAAAAAAGGTGCAGAAGTCAAAGACCGCCCTGCGGGCTTCCTTTAAAAGTGAATAAGAAATATAGCTTGCATTATAAAAAAATACGCATCATAAATTCTGTAAATAGACGTTATCGAAGGTAAAGAGACATAAAGTAGATTGTACAAAAGAAAACACACCGAGTAGCAGAAACGTGGTCATCGAAAAGCTCTTTACAATGAACAAGATTACAGATTCATTTTAACTAAAGTTAATTGTTTTTAAATTCATACTTAATGTTTTTATTTCGTTAGGTGCGTCATTACAAACAGTACTTGAGAAAAGAACACTCTTCTTGCTATACTTAACATTAATTTTGGGTACGACAAAGTTGTTATTACGTGGAAACCTTTTGGTATTGTGTGCATGTGCGCCTCGGCACACTCTCGACAAAGTTGTGGTTTTTTTTTGTTTCTTTTCACGAGAACCTCCTTTTTCCTCACGTCTCTTACGTCTCCTCGGCGCGTAATAGTAATAATAGGGTGTTAGATAAAATCGATGTATAATGCCATCGGGTATTCTGAAGTTAAATATACATACCGTAGGGTTATCTTAGGTCTTATAGATTTACCTAGCAGGGGCGTCTGCGTAAGTATGCGTTTGGTGTGTGGCGACATCGTAGATCCCAGTTATTGGGGGGTGGTTCAGCTCCCTCCCACGCCTATAGCCGTGCGTGGCTTTGCCGTGTCCTGAAAAAAGGGAATCCTGGAGGTTGAGCTGACGCCGGGTGATTGGAAATTTGGGGCCCCCTCGGCAGAGGACACCCCTTTGCACCCGGCTTTACGTAAACAGAATCCCTGGGCTCATTTACCCAGGGGAAATCTGCAGTCGCCTTTTCCTCTCTCTCTCTCTACATCTTCGTCTTTGTCTCTCACTTTTTATCTGTCCTACTATCATCTTCCTTTTTCCGTATGTTTCCTAATTTCCTGGCGGTGAGAGTTAACCCTGTGTAGTTACCCAACCTTGGGTAGCTATATTCGGTTATAGCGGCGATGCATGGCTGGCGTCTCTAAGTGTTTACTATTCAACCTTGTAGCGTCCACTTGTTCGGTTTGGTGGTAGTTGGCCACCATCGCCACACGAAAAGGTGGCGCACCGAAGAAAGCTTCACACTCCAGAAACCAAACCAGTTGTTCTCAAAGTACCATGTCGTGCACAGCCGAAAAGAAAACAGAACAGTGCAATCAATCTCGCATTTTCTTGTTTCGAAAATGCTCACAGAAGCCATTGGCCCAGGCTACAACTTAACGAAGTTGGGAAGCGGCGCCTTTCTTTTGAAGGCACGCATGAAGCTCCAATATGATAATTTATCTAAACTTATAGCACTTGGAGACATCCCAGTCTCTGTAGGCCCACACAGATGTTTATGCAGTCCGAAGTGTGGTGTCTGATGATGACATCCTCCAACTATCTGAAAGTGAATTATTAGAAGGCTGATAAGACAAGAATGTAGTCAAAATTCAAAGAATAGTAATACGACGAGACAAGACAGAAAGACCAACAAAACACATAATTATCACCTTTGGTACCAGCGACTTACCCGATTCAATTGAAACCGGCTACTGCAAGCTTCGAGTCAGGTCCTCCACACCAAGTCTTCACAGTTGTTTCAAATGTCAGCGCTTACGACACGAATTGCAAAGCTGAAGAGGGCGTGTACCTTGCGCAACTTGTAGCTCCAACGAACACGTATCAGAAGAATGTACTGCAGCAGCCTAATGTGTGAACTGCAGAGGAGACTATCCCGCCTACTCGCGATCGTGCCCACCCTGGAAAAAAGAAGAACAAATGCTCGAGCTTAAAGTTAAATTCCATCTATTCTTCAAGAGGCACGCAAACGGTTTGCACTCCATCAGTCCATTCCTTTCTTTGCCGATGTGACGCACCAGGGCGCCGCGCCCCACCTTTCTGCGGCCGCAAGTGTCACACAGAGTATGAACGTGGTCGCGCCATCAGTGCCCCCGGTTGGAGCAGCCTGTACTGCTCCGCCACCTTACAAACAGGGCCAGAGGACTCTCGTGTCTGCCGGACCCCGGGCCACTGCAAGCGCAGTTAGCACCTAAACTACTGCGAACGTGCCTCCTGGACAGGCACCATCCGCCATCTCACAGGAGGTGGTGGATAGAAGTCCCACTCCTCCGGCCACTCAGGCGCCGAAGGAGAGGCGCAAGTCTTTGGAGCACGCTAAAAAAAAAGCCTGGAGTACAGGTCTATCAAGTGGCCCTGTGAGCTAAGGCAACACTTTTGTACACAATACCACACAACAATGACTTGACCCAAATACTACAGTGGAACGTAAGAGGGCTGCTGAAAAACCTCGACGATATCCAAGATCTTTTACAGAAACATACACCAAAAAGTGCTGTGTGTGCAAGAGACACACTTAAAATCTAAGCACACAAACTTCCTACGCAGTTACACTATTTTCTGAAAAGATCGGGATGATGCTGTCGCATCATCTGGCGGTGTTGCTATCGTAGTTGATCGAGGAGCTGCTTGTGGACATTTACCGCTTCAAACACCCCTTGCGGTGGTGGCCAACCGGGCTGTTGTTTTCAATAAACTGGCCACGATTTAGTCCACTTATGTACCTTCACATCACTAACTCAATAAACAGGAATATCAGGCATTGATAGATCCTTTTCCAGAACCCTATGTTCTCCTTGGGACATAAATGCACATAATAGTCTCTGGGGCGACTGATTAAACAGTTACTTTTTTCTTCCGGCGCTTGCCTCCTGAATTGAAAAAAGCCAACATATTGCATTATTGTTAACATCTACTCGTTACCTGATCTCAGCATAACATTTACATCAATCCTACCTTTATTCAAACGGGAAGTCAACAATATTCATACGGTAGTGACCATTTCTTTATACTTCTCAGAACATCAATATCAATTGTATGTCCTCCACAGTTTCGCAAATGGCTCACCAATAATGCCGACTGGGACATCAATCCTACCTTAATTCAAATGGGAAGTCATCAATAATTCATACGGTAGTGACCAATTTTTTATACTTCTCAGAACATCAATATCAAATGTATGTCCTCCACAGTTTCGCAAATGGCTCACCAATAATGCCAACTGGGATCAGTTTCAAAACATTTCTCTTAACTTGAACGGATGGGGGTTTATAGCAAGCAAGCTGCTGTAAGCTATACTTGACAGCTTTTTTGATTGATGCTGCAACGAAGCGTATACTACAAACATGTGGACCGTCAGGCAAACGACGAGTCTTATGGTGGAATAAAGAGTGCCATAATGCGCGCAAAAAGCAAAATAAGGCATGGAAGTTGCTTAGAGATTCACCGACGTTGGAGAACCTTATAAACATTAAGAACATCAAGTGGCAAGGCAGGAGAATGTGTCGACAAGCGAGAAGGAAAAGTTGGCGAAAATTCTATCGGGAATCAGTTTATACGCAGACGAGGCAAGACTGTGGAACTTGGTTGGTAACGTGGCAGGATGACAAGCACACTCACTTCGCCTAGTGAACACAGATAGAGAACGTTTGGAAGAACACTAGGGGCACATTTTGAACAGGTCTCCTCTCATACCATTACAGTCCAGCGTTCCAACAATACAAAGCAAGAATAAAAAAACAGAAAATAGAACGCAAATCAACAAACAATGAGGCATACAATGAGCCTTTTGGCTTAGCTGAGCTACAAGCATCGTTAAACTGCTGTAACAGAGCTGTCCCAGGCTCTCATTGTATATTATACAAAATGCTCAAACGTCTGCCTCCTGAAACCAAAAAAGCTCTCCTTTCTTTGTATAATTGCATTTGGTTTTCCGGTGAGATAGATCCCTTCCGCCTGGAAAGAAGCAGCCATTATTTCGATTCTCAAACTGGGCAAGGACCCATGCTCAGCATCAAGCTACAGGCCCGTAGCGTTGACGAGTTGCCTTTGCAAGGTTTTTTTAAAAATGTTAAACAGGCAACTGATGCATTTCCTTGAAACAAATAGCCTGCTTGATTTAGGCCAGTGCGGGTTTCGAGAGGCTAAGTCGACTACTGACGACATTGTTTGTATCGACGCACAAATTTGTGATGCTTTCATTCATGAACAATTGTTTTTATCGGTGTTTGTCGATATGGAGAAGGCCTAAGACACTACGTGGCGCTTTGGCATACTTCAAGACTTGTCACATTTAGGTGTGCAGGGTAGAATGTTCGCAATAATTAAAATTTACATGTCCAACCGGACATTCCTTGTCCGAGTTCACACTCGGACACGGAATGTCACAAGGGGGTGTATTGAGCTGCACACTTTTCATAGTCAAAATGACCTTCGTACGCTTGTCTCTTCCAGGCAGTATTATTTTACACAACATATGTCGATGATGTTCAGGTTGGTTTCAAATCGTGCAACCTTTCATCATGCGAACTTCAGGTTCAAGTAGAATTGAATAAGGTTTCTCAATGCGCAAAAGAGTACTTGCGTATTGTTCTGATGAAAGAGGTGCCTCCATACCGACCCCAACATTGACTTGCACGGTGAACGTCTGTCTGTGAAGACCAAGCATAAGTTTTTAGGCCCTAATTTAGACACAACACTAATCTTTATCCCATACATCAAGTATCCCATACATCAAAAGACAAGTGCTTAAAAACCATGAATATTTCGAAAACTTTGTCACGAACTACGTGCGACAGTGACAGGAAATGTTTGATGAATTTATATAAAAGCCTCGTACGCACGCTTGTTGATTATGGTGCTATAATCTGTCTGCGACACCATCAGCCTTAAATATTCTCGACCCTGCCCTCCATGTAGGCCCTCACCTCCATCCGGGGGCTTTTCGAACTAGACCCGTAGATAGTCTGTACGTAGAATCAAATTAATGGTCGCTCCATCTACAGAGATGTCACATTCCTTTTACATACTATCTCAAAGTTAACGCACACGAGGAACATCCAACTCACTCCACAATTAATGATGATTTGTTCAATTCTACCTTGTTTATTACGCGCCCTTCGCTGAGACAGCCATTACTCACTCCATGTCAGGAGACTTGCCTAGGAAAGTGCTGTGCCACTTGGAGAACACTGTTCCATGACTACAGCAGTATATGCACCACCGCGGAAATGGCAAGTTACAGACTGTGATCTATCTTTCGTTGAAGTCGCTAAACACGCGCCTACTGCACACATCCGCACGCACTTACTCGAACTCCAGCACAAGTACACTTGCCCAGAATTTTTCACATATGCTTCAGAATCTCACAATAGTGTGTTGTGAGATAGTTTGTTGTGAGTGTTGGCCCATTCTTTTCTAACACCGGCATTCTGCACTCCGAAAAAGGCATCTTCACCACAAAAGCTCACGTGGTATCTCTTGCCGTAAAGCATATTAAGGAACTGCAACTACACTGCGCGGAAATATACACAGATTCATTGAGCGTAGTAACAGCTTTCAAAACTCTACGAAAACATAAAGATCCGGTCTTCGTGTCCCTGTACTCTCAGTTATGCAAGATCTATGCTCTCAAGCGACAGGTTGCAATGTGCTGGGTGTCAGGACACCTTGAGATTGCTGGGAACGCGTTGGCTAATCAGCTTGCCTCATCTGCTCAAGACAATGCTGCCGCCAATACATCCGTAGCCGTCCCTGCTCTTGATCTGAAACCTTTTCTTCGACGGGAGCTCAGGGCGTGCTGGCAGCGTCTATGTGATAGGCAAACAGAAAAAAAATGCATGTTATCAAACCGAGAATTGGAAGCTAGCCAACAGTATCCAGATCACGCTACACACGTCACATTTACAAGACTACAGATAGGACGCACACACTGGGCACATTCACACCTTTTATCTGGTGGCGATGCACCATTGTGTGAGAGATGGGGAGAACCGCTCACGGTTTTCCACATCTCTCGGAAAAAAAGCACTTTTTATCGCCTTACCGACAACAGATACATTTGCAGTCTTCAATGTTCATCGGTATGAAACCCCTTTTCACACACAATTCATTGCTGGAATTTTTAACAGACGTGTGCTCTTTTAACGTCATATACCCAGGCGCTACGTTGCAACACCTCTAAAGAGAGGTCGCTGCCGCAGTGACTACATCTCCATCACTGTCTATCACATTTTGTCATTTATTCTCACTGCACATATTTTACATCAATGTCGTGGTTTTAATGCTTGTATGTTTTTACCCGCGTCCGCGTGAGGAATTTCAAGGCCCTTTTGCAACCAGCTATTATATCCATTGTTCGCATCACCTGTGCATTAACCTGTCGTATATGGCCATTCAATTGCTCTTGCGCCATAAAACACCACACATCATCATCCTATAGTATTGAATGATGCGCAATATGCGTTGCTATCGGCGTTAAAAATATTAGTGGTAGTAGATTCCCGGCATTTGTTATTTCGAAATAACGGGTTGTGCAATGTTTACGCAGAGACCTGTTTGAGCTACTTATCGCGTGCCATTGAAATTTATATTATCTAATCCTTACGACTCAGGTAAATGCAGGTCTTTTACGAACATCAAAAAGTTTGCTCGACACTCCCCTAAGCATGCTGATTCGATGACGTTGTGTACACGAAGTTTTCTTTTTTTCGCAGCGTCAATTTTCTGCTTGCATATGAATCTGACGTCAGCAGGAAGTATTCGGAACTTGCATGTCGTCATTCGGGCGGTACATATTAACCGATCCAACACAAGTAATGTGTCAGCGAAACACAGAGCTCCACTATTGAACTATGCCTTTACAATAGGAACCAGCCAGATAATATTCAGTGTTATTCCAGCTTTTGCGATTCTTGTTTATGGCAAAAAAGGTGGTCACTATGTAATGTAGAAGAGAACAGACTAAGGGAAGGATACCTGCATGTGGGCGATATATATACCAGTTGCGTAATGAGCTGCCTGATTCCCAATTCCACGAAAAGGAGAACACAAATCATTTTCAGTGCTATATCTTTTCGACTAGACAAGATATCTTGTACGCGTACAGCGCTTCCATTAGGCCAACCCGCTTCGATATATCGACCATTTGAACCACCCGTAGGGCGGCATCACCCAGATAGCCTCTCTCCCCGCAACACGTGAGGAGGGGCCTGTTCACATTGAAAGAACGCACCATGGTCCTCCCATGCTCATTTGTGATATAGACGATCATAGCAACATTTTTCTTTTCATTCTTCTTTGATTTCCTCCAAGTTGGTGTGTTGTGGATGCCACCGGATCACGTAGCTAGGCGGAAATGCGTGAAACTTTTGTTTTGTATTTCTCTAAGCTCAACAAAAAAGAGTAATAATAACAATGTGGCTCTTTCTGTGTGATTGAAAAAAAAAAACTGACGGACGCTTAAACTTTACCTCATTAGTAGAAACGGTGGTTCAATCGAAACCCTTCTAATCACCTTCACAAACGCTAGGCATGATTCGCTTTTCCCTGGACACTTCAACACTGCCACACACAAAAAAACGTCCGTGAGAGTTATATTAGCTGTTTATATCTATCCAAGAGTACTTACAGCAAGTGCTGTTGCAAAATGTCCAATATGCCCAATGATTTCTTCGCAAATTTTAAAAGTGCCCCCAACGCGTCCTTCAGGCGCCACGCGAACATACGCGTCTGCTAAGTTGATGCCCAATCTGGTCATGATCACAAAATTTACCTGAGCGCATTGGAAATGCGTCAGCCTACCAACCAATCCCTTTTTGTGTAACTCACATCCTCTGGCATCTCTCGGGATGCTAAGCTTCTGCCACGTAATAATATATCAGTTAATGACTCTCCTTTGATTACCCGACATTAATACTTTTTTTGTTCCTAAACAGCTTTGAGCAAGGGCGTGGCTCTGTAGTCGAATACTTGCTTGCCACGTAGATGTCCTGGGCTAGATTCTCGTTCGAACTGTCAAATAAGCTCTAAAGGCCTAACAAGACGTAGCATTCGCAACGCATCAGCGCAAGGTTTTCTTGACGCGATACCGCTCTCTCTCTCTCCATGGAGAAGGCACGCAGCATCGCGTAGCCACGAGCCCTCTCTCTCTAAAGGGAGAGGGCGCAGCGTCACGTCAAGAAGTCACGTGCTGCAATGGGTGCATGTGGTCAGGCATTTAAGGCTCCCGTTCCTGAGTTCAAGAGAGTAGGCGCCGTTATAACCAGCAGAGGGAACGAGAACGAAACAGAGGTGATGCATTGCGTTGTGGAGGATAACTGACGATGATCGTGTAGAGAGTACCAGGAGCACGGAACGACAGTGGCAAGACGACATATTACACGGCGGCCACCGACAGTGTGACAGAAGCGCGTGCCGTGGTGAGGTTCCATATGACGTCATTATACTAAGCCATACGGTAAGGGCGTCCCGCCATATCGTATATAGAAATAAAGAGCTGTATGAAAAAGGTTTGTCTACGTCGACTGTTCTGGAACACACCCACGCACAGCCTTCCGTTATGTGGTGGTTAGCAAGGCAGTCGCTCTAAAGCTACCTCGCTAAACTGCAGTGGTAAACACTTGGGCTCAAAATTTCCATAAGACATAATCGTAATCTTCAGTGAATTTTTATTTTCTCCACTTTCCCCTATATACAATCTTCGCTCACGCAAAACGCAGATTTTTCACTCGCAATCACCGTCGATGATATCGACGCAGACGTCGACGTCGAGGCCAAACCTGCAATTTGCGAGACACTGAACATCTAACGCTATCGCTCTAATACCTTGAAAGTCACAGCCATGCACTAGATCGCTTTGCTTGCCCGACCGTGAGTGTCTAAATAGCGTTAGCACTTTCGTGAAGTAATTGTCGCCCGTAAGCCATAATGCAAAAGTGGGGCATCCACAAGTGCCACTTCTGTATCAAGAAGCGGAGCTCGACCTCTTGTTTTTCTTTATTTTTTGCATTCATTTCTCCTTTTCTTTTCTGTGTATTTTCAATCCATTTTCGCCTGAAGCTCATCTTATTTTTTTCTTCCCTCTTTTCTTCTGTTTCTTTGTCTTTCTCTGTTGTTCTCTTTACTCTATCTGCCTTTGCAATAAACCATTTCACTCTTTTCTTTTGCTTTCCTGAAGGTCAACGACGACGAATTTTTTTCACTCGGCTGTCAGTTTCCTCGGCTACTGGACTTTTTTCTATTTTTTGTTTCTCATCGTGCATCTTTGGCACCCAGCACTGATCTCACAGGTTCTCAAGACTTCCGCTTTGCTGCGGTAACCATTTCTGCATAGGCTCACCATGAAGGAGATATAGGGGGACCTGCCTAGCGGCAGGGGTAGAACTGCCGCAGCAAGGAAGCTACTGCACTCTTCAGGGGCATGAGAATCTGCCGATTCTGATTCTGATGCTAGGTCTTATGGCACAGATGCCTTTCTACCTGCTTAGCATCGACTGCCAAGGTGGAAGTCAGTGACATTGTTCTCAAGTGAAGATACCATCATATACAGCAACATTGTAGCTACGACAGTTGCTCATGTGTCCGGTGGCGTCACGGTAAGCGCGAACGCTACCTTCAAACAAAAGCTTCCCGACTTTTTCTTCAAACTTGCCCCTGGTCTGGTTCAAGAAGTTCGAGTGAATCCCACTAAAAATATTGAAGTCGTAGACGCAACAGTTGAGAAGTTGGTGCAAACCATGCGAGGTCTATCTCCGCTATGCAATGCCCACGTGCGGGCTTAAGCTCCACAAGGTGCTAATGTAAGAGCTGGTGTTATGTAGGATTTCACCTAGAACTTTCAGACGACGTTTTGAAAGCTAAAATTGTTTCCAAACCTCCGTGCAGAGTCATCCGCGTGTGTAGGCATGGCTCTTCAAGGTGTGTGGCAATTTTTTTTATTGCAAAAAGCTACCTAGTCATATAAAGGCCGGTATAGTTCGATACCTGGTTCGACCTTTCATACCAAGGCCTCGACAATGCCACAAATGTGCGACATCTTAGTTCTCTAAATGTATTGATGAACACTTGGCAACGGACAAAAAATGTCCCAAGGTAAAACAAATTCACGGCCCTGAAAGAGAAAGCTTAAAAGATGGCATCACGAGAAAAGACGCTTCGCCGTAGTACCCGTCTAGTAGCTGGAAACGGCACAACTGAAGGTGCCCCTGCACAATAAAAGAGTACAGAGAGAGTGAATCAAAGTGACAAAAGGAGGCGCAATTTCAGCACTTCTGCAAAATCGTGGCCGGCACTCTCATCAAAGCCGCAGGACACACCCTCCTCAAACGTCACGCCTCAGAAAACGTCGGAACCAGCTTCTGTTAAGGCCACGTCTGCTGATTTGATTGATTGATTTGTGCGGTTTAACGTCCTAAAACCACCATTTGATTATGAGAGACGCTGTAACGAAGGGCTCGGAAAATTTTGACCACCTGGGGTTCTTTAACGTGCACCCAAATCAGAGCACACGGGCCTACGACATTTCCGCCTCCATCGGAAATGCAGCCGCCACAGCCGGGATTCGATCCCGCGACATGCGGGTCAGCAGCCGAGTACCTTAGCCAGTAGACCACCGTGGCGGGGCAAGGCCACGTCTGCAGTATGCTAAAAACAGAGCGTCATAAACAGCTTCAGTCAACGGTGATGCCCAACTTGTGACCATGCGTAAGATACTTGTTGGCGTCGTCAGTTTTATCATAGCTGGTCGTCAAACGCCAGCAGCGTTAGCTGCACAACAGCTTTTGGAGGCTTTCCTTCCAGTTCTCGACAGTCTTCACTAAAAGCAACATAAACACCCGTCAAAAGCCCCGTCCCTATCTACTGTATTGGAACGTCAGCTCTCTACAATCGTGTGATGCTGATCTCCTTCTTGGGCTCCTTGCAATGAACAATCCGCTGAATGTTAGAGCTCTCAAAGAAACCAATGTGACAAATGACAAGCTCAGACTTCCGAGCTATGTAGGTGCTCACAGCTATGATCGATGCTTGGTGCCGGCGTGTGGGTCTTTCCAGTGTACGGAAACCGCGCATCCGTGAAATGCTTCAAAAGCGTCATTGTGCATACGATCTAATGCACCTTTTGCAGTGATTGACGCAAGCGACTTTTGCGACGCCGATTTCGAATGTGTAGCACTTGCCGTGAGTATCAGGGACACAACTACTACTGTGGGGAGCATATAGTTTCGGCCTACGCGAACTTCGGTCATCACATTACTGGAGTGCTTGCTATCTCGATGAGGCTCATCATTTATACTGTGTGGAGAATTCAATGCTCATCATTCTTGTTGGTGTTGTCGCCTGCAAGACATTCTAGGAAGGGAAATCAACGAGCTTATTTTAAACATGATTTGCAGACCCTTAATGACGGTCACCTTCATGTGTCAGCAGAGGAAAGGAGCAATCTATCATTGATCTTGCCATATTAAGGAGAGATACATGTCTTGCTTTGTAAACCTACACATGCCACGCTCAAGGTTCCAGTACACCTGGACGGGACCCGCACGTGCGCGCCAGCGTTCGTTTCGTCGCGTCTTGCCGACCATGACACGCAAACACGCGCCGTGTTCCGTTACTTTGACTCAGGCGCGGTTGAGCGCGGCCGGCGTCCCTCCGTCACGAAGACAGACAGACGCAGTGTTGACTGGGTAACGTCGTCGGCGTCGCATTTCGCACCGGTAGCCACCGGGCCGCGCCGATGGATGCTGGTCACGCCTGGCATCAGAGTGCTCGCGTTTTGCTAGCGTAGCGTCGCAGCGCCCAGCGTGCGCACGCGTCAACGTTACGTCGGAGTGTATTGCGGCCTTCATGAAGTGCTCGCCGCCATTTCGCTTGCTTCACATATACCAAATTTGGTATTATGAGAGGCTAATGGACAAGCAAGGTATCTGACTTGTGCAATCATAATAATTATGACACGCGTGCCATTTATGAACATAAAAACATACCACGAATATGATGTGCTCGCGGCCGTTCGGCTAGCTCCAAATATACGAAATTCGGTATTATCTGAAGGGAGTACACGAAGATCAATGACACGTCCAAACATGATAATCATGACGTGCGCATCATGTGAAGCATGACTAAATGCTACGCTCATAGCATGCTCGTGGTCGTTTCACTAGTTCCACATTTAGCACATTTGTTGTTACGTGACGTGAATGGACGACGAATGTAAATGACAGGTTCAAACATGATAATCATGGCATGCGTGTCATGTAAAACGTGACTAGATGCTACGCTCATAGCATGCTTGTCACCGTTTTGCTAGATCCACATTGCCAAATTTGGTATAAGCTAACGTGAATAGATTACTAAGGTAAATGACACATCTAAACATGATAATGATGACATGGAATTCATGTGTGACATAACTTACTCCGCCCCGTAACGTTGTACGCATCAACATTCCTCATTCGGGCTTCGGATATCATGGATTACCATTGTGTGTTGTATTTGCCAATTTTTTCGAAATGTGCATATCACTTACGTGGTTACTTGCAATTTCATACTTGCAAGAAATGAAATAATTTTGGCTATTTATACGTATTCGCCTGTGCGTTTGGTAGTAGGTAGTTATAGTAATTATTTATATCGCAAAGTCTGGTTAATCGATCTCTTTCTCTAAAGGTCTCCTCCTCCACGTTCTCTTGGCTGATAGAAGTGACTATTTGCCCAGCTGGATGAGTAAGATCTCGAGCTTCGCAGTTTGCTACCTCATAGGGGCTAATTGCGGTATTACCTGGAGCTTTATGCACTGAGAACGAGAGCAGGTTCCCGTCGTTCTTTTCTGCAGTGCGAGGATTTCTGTCGTAAACAAATGCTTTGCAGGATATGTTTACGAGGCAGACCATCCGGCGGCCGCTACACAAGCTCAGAATGGGTATAGTAGTAATGTGAAACGTAAATGCATATTTTATGACTGCTGTTCCATAAGACCCACACAGGACGGCCAAAAAAAGCAATTTTAGTTTTCGCAAGTAATCAGCACGGCGCCGTTGGTCCAGCTCCAGTGTGAAAAAAAGTGTTTGCCAACCCGATTAGAACACTAGGCTTTTGGCTGTCGGTAGATTTCACAATGTCGTATCTTCCGAATCTTGAATCACTAACAGTTGCTTCTATCTTGTGATTTTGCGTCTGCTGGTGTACATTGTTCGCTTTCTTGCAATTTCGCCTTGGAATGCTGACAACACTTTTAATCCTTTTCTTTTATTGCTTTACATGCAATCCCTACAGTAAGATGTTTCTGTCAAGGCAGTTCGGTAGCTTTAATAGCACACCAATGTTGCCGGCATCTGTTCTTCTATGTAACCTCGAAAATCCCACAAACACTTAAGCAATTAAGACATTGCTAAAATTTTTGAGGACAACATATTTTTGTAGGAGTCGCTTCAGACTCGTATAATGATGTCTTATACTACACAAGACTGTCGCTCTGGTGTGCGATTTTTGTCTTGTCTTGTCTTGTCTTCTAACAGATCTTGGCTCATACCCACATGGGGGATCGGCCACACTGTACCTCATAATAGATCATTTTTTACAACGCTTGCTAAAAAATGAAGAGAAATTAGATAGGAACAATAATAATGTTCCTTTGAAAAAACGTGAAAAATTGCAGAAGAATGCGATAAACCAGATTATATAAAACAAATTAACAAGAATGAGGAAGGGGGAGAAAGAATTGGATATATCTGGCAGTACCACCAGCAGCGTATCCTTCCGGTTGCCTGAATGAATTTATGTAGCGCTGACAGAATAGCACTGCCGCCCACACCCAACTGACTGGCTCCAAGCAATAATAGGGTGGATGTATTGACTGGCAATCCGAGCATACCAATCGGTCTTTCAAGAATTATTCGGCGCAGAGAGGCGAAGCGGTGGTATGTGAGAAGAAAGTGATCTTTTGTTTCCGGTTCATTGCAAATACACATAGGTTAGTTAATGAAAATCCTGATTTGTTCAGATGAGAATTTAACAGAGGAACTCTACAGCGAAGGCTTGTGAGGGTCACCTCACATTGACGGGAAAGGCATTTTGCGGTGTTCTATGGGAATCGCAAGTGCCGAAATTCTTCAGATTGTAGAAGCAACGTTTCGTTGATTTTTAAGATTAACAGGCGTTTGAATCGTTCGGCAGTAATAAAAGGAAACTGTGGAGCTACTAGCACCACCGAGAAATTTAAAGATGCCGAAGCGAGCGAATCAGCAATTTCATTTAGTTCAATTCCAGCATGCCCGGGGACCCAAATAAACCGAACTTCCGATAGGCTATGCGGTACGAGAGACCAAAATATCCTGAGAAGAGGAGAATTCTTTGCGGACGTGAGGTGTGTACATACAAAGCATCCAAAATATTAATAGCTTTTGATTGCTGATAATTTAGTTTTTGAAGAGCCAATGTAATAGCCAGGAATTCTCGAGATAAATTGGTGTGAAGTCAGGCAATCGGAGCGCAAAAGACCAATTAAGCTGATGAGAAAAAATACCTACTCCAGCCTTCTGAAGATTTTGCGTTGCGTCCGTCGAAATTACTGCGTATTTAGAGAAATGACTGAGATGGTCTTGAAGGAGGCCCTCCAGAACAAGCTTTGGAAGTAACTTGGCATTTTTCGGAAAAATATCATCGAAAATTAAGTCAACTGGCACCGAGCATTGGGTTTGGGGGGTTAAATGCCGTAGGGAAACGTGAAGATTTGATAACAGAGACTCGACGAAAATGACTTGGAGTCTGTGATAAGGAAACCACGGGCGCTGAAAGAAAGAAACTGGATGTTGGATGAAAACTGTCTGTGACCAGAAGAAGGGTGCATCGTAAAGTTTTAAAAATGTTTGCACAGTAAGCTGTCGAAATATAGCATCAAGTGGAATGATTCTAGCTTCCAAATAAAGCACGCTATTCGCGACACACCTAGGTAGCCCGAGACACAGCCGCTGAGCTTGCCTTTCTAGCAATATAAGAGGTCTTAATTTGTACTCAGCACTTCCAGAAAACAGAACGCAGCCAAACTCCAGAATTGGGCGTACGTAAAGTTTGTATATCATAAGTAACGTATCCCTGCGCATCCCTGACTTCCTATTGCAAAACCGGCGGAGCAATCCTACGGCGCTTTCTGCTTTACGGGTGTTTGATTCTATTTGTTGCTGCCAATTAAATTGTCCCCGTAAACAATACCAAGATCTTTTAGCGCTGTTACTTGTGGAATCGTATCATTTCGATAATGCAGTGAAATAAATACGGGAACGGATAGAGGGAATACAAGCAGAGCACATTTGCTAACATTAGGTGAAAAAGACAGCCCGCCAAGCCATACCTGAAGCTCACTCAAATATGACTAAGATTTGATACAAACTATTGATATCTCGGGATGACGAGAAAAAAACAATATCATCGGCGTAGACGTAAAGAGGAACATTTTTATGAACGGGAATAGATGATAATAATATAATAAATAAAAGAGGTGACAGGACTGATCCTTGCGGAACACCTCTTGTTTGCTTATATAAAGCCGAAGTAATTCCCTCGTGGCAACAAAAGAGTTGTCTCTCAAAGAGAAACTCCTGAATCCACGATATAATGTACTTGGGAAACGCACAGTCCACTCATCTTGAAATCAATGTACTGTATTCCACACTATCGTAGGCTTTTGCGATATCTAACGTGACTAATGCAGAAAGCTCACCAGATACTTTTGCAAGGCGAATTCGGCTTTCCAAATCAACATGAGCCGACCATATAGAGCACCCCTGTCTAAATCCTACTTGCCTTGGTGAAAGGATGTCCTGACGAGCGATGAATTCACTGAGCCTTCTATGAAGAATTCTTTCAATTATTTTAACTAGGTTTGAAGTAAGCGAAACTGGCCGAATGTTATCCAGGACATATCCGAGGCTTGTATTTTTTCGCAGCAACACAACTTTAGCAATTTTCCATGCGCTTGGAATCCATGCGTGCTGTAAGGAGCAGTTAACAATATTCAAAAGCTCCTCGGGATGGAAATTAAATATCAATTTAATCATAGAGTTTGTAATCTGATCTGGACCGGGAGCCGCTTGCTTTACAGTTAGTGTGACATCTGCCAGTTCAGCCATAGTGACCTCCCGAAAGTCCGAGGTTGCGCTTTTTAATGTCACAGGTCTCAAGCATGACGAAGCGAAACGTGCTTGAAGTCCTTTCGCGATGCCCTCTAACAAATCTGTTGTCTCTTTAGGAGACAGCACTACTGAATGCGAATATGCTGGTACCTGCGTCGATTTTTTGTTCCGGAGAAACCTGTACAGGGCAGATCTTTTATCAGGTTTTGATAAACGCGAATGTAAGTCAGAATTGTGTTTATCTTTAGCAATTGCAACTGTACGTTTAAACAGCGCTGCGTGGAATTTATAGTCAACCCAATTTTTCGGAGTATGGTTGTGGCGTAAACGTTTTCAAGCAGCCTTACGTCACCTATACGCAAGCGTACAATCTTCATTCCACCAAGCTGAATTTGACGGTGTGCTGCCGTACTTAACAGTAAACTCTGCCGGCTGGACAGAGGCACTTACACACTCTACGACTGAAGCAGCTCTTTGCTGTCCGACGCGTCCTCACAATGAGGAGAGCGCGGAGTTTAAAACAGTTTTATAAATTTTATAGTTGGTGAACCGTTGTTGCCGGATAGCAGAGGTAAGTTGTGGTGGCATGATTTCATAGTTAATTGGTACATGATCACTACTCGTCCCATTATCAAACGTTTCCCACGAGGAAATCACAAACTGGCCACAAAAAAAATGTTAGGTCTAATGTTGATGAGCTTATCCCGCGTAAAAAGGTAACTTGTCCAGAGTTATGACAGCGAAAATTATTATCCTGCAACCAATTCCACAATCGTTTGCCATAGCCATCTGTTTTAAATTCCCAAGAAGTGTGATGCGAGTTAAAATCCCCAGCCAATAAAATTGAATTTGACGAAGAATTCTTGATAACACAATCTAGGTGATCTATGCGTCTTACCCCATTCGGAAAGTACGCATTAATCACTGTAATCCTGTTGGAGTCAGGTAACAAACAATCTATTCCTAACAATTCACAATCCGGACAAATATGTTCAAAAGTTACAGTAACATGATGACACATTTTTGAAGATATTAGAACCAATAATCCACCTCCTCTACCTGGCCGATCCAGTCTAAAAGTCCGAAAATATTTCAGAGTAAATGTTCGGTTTACTGAAAGCCAAGACTCTTGAAGTACTATTATATTAGGATTTGTTTGCTGTATGAGATAAATAAGATCTGTGTAAGCAGAAGATACGGAGCGACAATTCCACTGAAGAACTTTTACAGGTGCTATGATGGACTTAATATAGTTGACTCTACTGCAGAACGCAAAACGTCCTGCTCATTGTTGGTATCAGTAACCACTTTTTTTGGTTTTGACATTGACAAACTGGTTGGAGACAATGGAGCATTGCGTCGTTTATGAGTGATATTACCAAGCCTCATGTAGTAGTAGTAGTAGTACTTTATTTACAGTAAGCCGGATACAGAGCTCACTGCAGGGGCAAAGGGCTAAAGGCGAACAGCCTGACAAAGGCCCTTGTCCCTCCGCAGTCCGTGACAGTGCAAAGCTTAAACATCAGCACTGGCAAACAATATATATATTCAATACATTGATTTCAAGCAACCTGCCATTGTACGCACGAAATTCAAACATAAATAGCATAAGAAGTTTACATAACACATTTCAAGAATTAGAGGTCACTCTCGCAAAAATTCACAACTAAACGATATCAATAAAACAACTCAAAAACAGACACAAAATGCATGCGGATACAGTGAATTGCGCTGTATACACTCGTATAATGACATAGAAATTTATGAACAATTTAAGCATTTGCAGAGGCATGAGACTCCATTACGTAATTTCGATAGTGTAGACCAGTGGTTATGAATAAGTTCTTTATTTGTTTCTTGAAAGTCGCACTACTAGCCCTAAAGTTCAATTGATCTGCAAGGGTATTTAAAACCTGAGGTACCTGGTAAGCAACACTTTGTTTTCCATACTTGGTTCTTGTTCTAGGAGCTCGTTTCTTTTGTTCTCGCAGACTGTAGTGTGGTCTTTCGGTGCAACTTTCTTCATATAGCTTAGTCTTTTGTATTAACTGAAGCAATTTAAAATGATATAATTGATCAATTCTGAGTATGGAATGTTTAATGAATAGTGGACCAGTGCGCAAGTCTTGTAGATTCCCCCTGTATTTTTCAAAGCAGCGCAATATTTTCTTTTGTATAGTTATTAACTTATGGTAATTCCCTTGTGATGTCGTTCCCCAGACTAACATCCCATAAGTTACTTTAGAATGGAAGAGTGCATAGTACATACTTATTTTTAACCTCAATGGGATTAAGTGCATTGTTCTAAAAAAAACAACCAACTATTCGCGCTAATGCGGTGATCAGATGATTTACATGTGTGTTCCAGTTTAATTCCTCCTGAAACCATACACCAAGAATCTTTTGTTCCCTAACATGTGCGATGCAATTTCCTTCGAATTTTACAGCTATGTTACTAATAGGTTGGTTTATAGGTCGGAATATCATATAGGTTGTTTTTTTTTGCATTCAAGCGCAGTCCATTTTGCCTTAACCAATTTGATAGATTGCTTAGATAGTTATTTAAACTGACCTCAAGTGATATTAGATTGTCTGATAAAAAGAAAACATTCGTATCGTCAGCGTACATTATAAGTTCAGGAGAATGAGGTATATCGACAATATCATTTATATAGGCAAGGAACAATAATGGTCCCAGTATAGACCCTTGGGGGTCTCCTTGGTTTAATTTCGTCTTTGCAGAAATAGTGTTATTCAGTTGTACATATTGATAACGATCTTCAAGGTAACTTTTAATCAGTTGTTATGCAACTCCACGCACCCCATAACCTGATAGTTTATGAATCAATGATTTGAATTGTATGGAGTCAAATGCCTTTTGAAGATCGAGGAAGAGCCCAAGAGTATATTTTTTGTTTTCCATATTTTCGATTATCTTATCTTTGATATACAGTAGAGCTTGTTCTGTTGATTTATTTTTTTGAAAACCATACCGACTTTGTGTTATTATTTGATGCTTATCAAAAAAGGATGCAAGTCTATCATAAATAACCCCTTCAAATATTTTTGATATTGTTGGAAGCACAGATATAGGTCGATAGTTCGCTAAAGTATTGATATCACCACCTTTATGTACTGCAGTGACTTTTGCCACTTTTAACTGCTCTGGAAATACACCGTTAGTGAGGGTGAGGTTGATTATATAGGCCTAGACATTAGATATCAATGGTGACACCATTTTTAACTCAACAGAACCTATCTCATCAATCCCTGATGCAACATTGTTTTTAAGTTTTCTGATTATTCTTTCTACTTCAACCGGATCTGTGGGTGCGAGAAAAATAGAATACGGCAATGGAGACTTATCAGGAGTTGGAGCATTATCTCGCTTTTCATCCGTTAAAATAAAGGAACCCGCATTTATGAAATGTTCATTCATAACATTGGCCAACCTTTCAACACTGAAAATCTGACCATTAATTGTTAGGTCTAGTGTCCTAATAACACCCTTATTTGTATTTGTAAGCCCATTTACGACCTCCCATAGTTTCCTCTGGTCATTGTAAATGCTTTCAAATAATTTTTCATAGTAGTTCTGTTTAGCCTTCCGTATTTCTGAATTTAAAACCTTTCAGTATTTTCTGTACTCAGCTAAGGCGTCTGTGTTCCGCGAACGGATAAAATCATGATACAATTTATTCTTTATTTTTATGCGCCGGTAAAGATCATGATTTATTCAAGGCTTTCTGCATTTCTTATTTCTGCCACGTGAGCGCTTCAGAAGTGGAAATGCCGCATCATAGCTAGCACTTAACAACCTCATGAATGTGTTATAGGCATCAACAGGATTTTCTTGTCTATAAACAGTGTTTCAATCTATGTTCTGAACTAGCTGAAAAAAAATGTTCCCGAGTTTTGCTGTTTTTAATTCGGTAGAAAGATGTCTCTGTTTTCTGACCATTTTGAGAAGCAATTCGTGCAAGAAAGAAGATGGGCATATGATCACTTATGTCATACGCAAATACCCCGGACTTTATATTCTGTGAACTTAAATTTGAGGCGCATATATCAAGGAGCATAGCACTTGTTGCTGTAATCCTAGTAGGTGAACGTATAAAATTTGTACTTCCATATGTAAGTAAGAGCGTTTCAAAATCTTTGGCATAAGAATCATTGGAACAGAGGTCAATGTTTATGTCACCCATGACTATACAAGGAGAATTCCCCGAACAGTTGACAACACAACATTAAGAAACTCAATAAATTTCTTTTTTGTGGCCATGTGGTGGCCTATATACACCAATTACTATGAATGGGCCAACACACATTGTAATGCATTCAATATCATCGTTCATAACAGTATACTTATCAAGCAGTTCACTCGAAAGCGTATCCTTAAAATAAATAGCAAGACCTCCACCTTTTTGCTGGTTACGACCGAGAAGTTCATGACTATAGCCTGGAAAGAACGGAGCATCTTCTTTATAAGTAATCCATGTCTCGGAAAAAACTAGCACATCAAATCCGATAGCTATAGACCCTATAAAATTATCAATGTCGTCGACCTTTCTTTTTATGCTTCTACAATTTATATGCAATGCTGTAAACAAGCCTTTTCCGGATTGAAATACCCTATTAAATTCAACACTGTAATACTTTTGGTTATTTACAAGATCAGTCATAGTGGAATGTTTTTCAATTTGTTATGACACATGCCACATCTAATTTCTAATTTTAGCCAGCCTTGTCTCATCCGCAATATGTATCGCTCGTGATCCTTCATCTTTGCGTGCAAAGACAAATTTCCACGCGGCTTCTTTCTTTTTTTGTATTGCCGCTGCAAGCAATGTCTTGCCCTTCTGCGTCAAATGCTCAATTACAAAAATGGGCGTTTTTTTATCATCCCCAAGCATAGAACTATCGAGCCTCTTCTTTCTACATTTCGCCAGTATGTCGTCACGTTTTGTTCTTTTTACAAAGCGAACGATTATTTTCTTCACACCAGGCTTAGGAGTGGGGATCCAGTGGCATGCGTCAATATCAGACAGATCAACTGCCATGCCGACAGCTTCGCTTATCTTTCTTACAACATCCACTGGATCACTCCCGACCGGCGCACCCTTTATCTCAAGATTGTTTAGGCGCTGATACTGCTCGAGCTCATCGTATTTTTGTGACAGTTTCTTATTTTCCGCTTTCAATTCCATGTTTTGTCTTATGAGCTCTTGCATTTCAGCTCTCATATTCTTAATATCAGTGGCTACATCTTTCACCTCACTGCAGGTGTCAGAGCAAAAGGCTATGCTGTCTTTAATTTCCCGAATCTCACTTCTGAAATCGCGTTTGAAATTTTCAAATGCCTTCGACAGCTCTTCTAAATCCTTTACATCTGCTGCGTCCTTTTCCGCGTCTTTCCCCGCACTTTTTGCGGAATCCTTCCCCATAGCACAGCAAGAACACTTCACTCAAAGCAAATACACTTCAGTCACCAAACGACCCACTGGGCCCCACAGGGGTCGGCGGCTGAGTGCTGACGAGCGTTTCCCCATAGCAAAGCAAGAACACTTCACTCAAAGCAAATACACTTCAGTCACCAAACGACCCACTGGGTCCCACAGGGGTCGGCGACTGAGTGCTGACGAGCGTTTCAGGGGTAACATCTTCTTGACGCTGATTATTTTGTTCATTGTCGGGGTGCTCAGCTTCACCCTGGACCGTGACAGTGTGTGCAGCGAAGAAGGGAATAAGGCTGTTTAACCTGGCGGTGAGCATCTCGGTCAGACCTTCAGCAAACGTGTTGAAAAGCCGTTCCATAATCATCGGCATGGCCTTATCTATCGCTGCCGACACTGAGGAAGCGACCGTCGCTTCAATTGACCCACATTGGCGTGACGTAGCAGCAGCGTACCCCACTTTGCGTTCTTTAATGAAGGAAGTTGCCTCAGACCGAGAACAACGGGGTTTATCCATTATATCTAGAATTTGTGTTTCACTTTCTCGAGCTGGGCAGCTATTGTCCGTGGCTGTGTGTGCTCCATCACATAGGCAACACCTGCAGTTGTCTACCTGACATTTTGATGCGGCATGTGCCCCACCGCAGTTCGCACATCTCAATGAGGACCTGCAAGCATTAGCGCTATGTCCAAATCGCCAGCAGTTACGGCATTGCAGTGGGCGAGGTGTCAATGCCTCTACACGGAATAGATAAGGCCAGGCCTTCAGTTCAGAGGGGCGTGTGAGACCTGCAAAGGTAACGATGACGCTTTCAGTAGGAACTCGCGTATCACCTACAGGTCTGGTGCATCCGTAGACAGATGTCACGCCAGCCGGAGAGACCATCTTTAAGAATGCCTCAGGACTAATGTTAGTTGGAACACCACGAACAATGCCCTTCACGCAAGCAAGATGAGGGGGGATAAAAGCGTGAACAGCAAGCAATGCACGCAAATCTCGTGGTGGCCAGTAAGTCTGTTAAGCATTGAATATTTGAAGACCTGCATAGTATGCCAGTCTTGCCGAAACGCCTTACCTCTGAGATGTCCAGAAAGTGACCGCTTATGTTGCGAAGTTCTTCTTGAAGCACCTCCATTTCACTCAACCGAATGGCTCCACCATCAGTGGGCACAAGCGCGACAGGCAAACTGCTTACGCCGTTCTTGAAGAAACACTCTAGTGGTACCGATTCAGCAGGGCGACTGGCCGACCAGGGCGAGCCCTGGCCGGGGCCGGAGACCGGCATTGATGGCTCCTGAAAAATTAGCAAAAAGAAATTCTACCACTAATAAAGAACCAAAGGTGGTAAGTGTGGCCAATCCCCTCTCACAGCTGTGCAATCGAAAGCGCCAACTACTGCAGGAACAATCGCCTTCTTAACTCAGCTCTGTCTTCTGGCGCACCAACTCGAGCTGTTCTTCTTCTTCGCATTCGCACTTTCTCATGCACCGTATCTCGTCCTAGGGAGCCTCATGCTCATTGTAGCCTATGGCGTGAGTCTCGCTGCGATGTGCGAGGTCGCCTGATTTAACAGTTTCTTTTTTCTTCCAGTGCGTGCCTTCTGAATCGGAAATAGCCAACATTTTTGTGTTTGTATGTGCAGTCTTCCTTTTTTTCTTCCTTTAATATTCTTCTGATTTCCCCATCCCTTTTTCCTGTGCAAGGTAGCACACACCGCCCGCAGGGACGTCTGCGCAAGTAGGCGTTTGCTGTGTAGCGACACCACAGACCCGAGCTAACGGGGGGGTTTCGACTCCCTCCCACGCCTAGCCGTGCGTGGCTATGCAGTGCCCGGGGAAAAGGGGATCGTGGTTGTTGACCGACGCCGGGTGATTGGACCTTTAAGGCCCCCCAGCAGAGGCAACACACCCCTTTGGCCCCGGCTTCATGTAGACGTCACCCCTGGGCTGACCCACCCAGGGGAAATCGGTAGTCGCCTTTTCCTGTCTCTCTGTTTCCCCTGATCTTCGTCTTTTTATTTCTTTCAATCTTTCCCATCATCTTCTCACTTCTGTTTACTTCCATCCTCCAGGTGGCAAGGGTTAACCTTGTGCAGTTACCCAACCTTGGGCAGTTATATTGGGTTATAACGGCGATGCATGGCTGGCGTCTTCAAGTGTTTTCTATTCAACCTTGTAGCGTCCCCTTGTTGGGCTCGGTGGTGGGTGGCCACCATTGCGGCCTGACTTTAAACAATCTGTATGGCTAACTTTTCCCCCCTCTCTCTGATCGCCGACCGAAGAGGTGGCGCACCGAAGACCCGTTCCTTTTTTTCAAAACCAAAGCATTCTTTCCCTAAATTTCATGTCATACATAACCAGAAAGAAAACAAAACAGTCCGAGCAACCTCACCCTTCCTTGTCTCAAAAACACTCGCAGAAGCAATCAGCCCAGGATATCGTGTAACCAAGTTGAGAAGCGGCGACCTCCTTTTGGAGGTTTGCGACACGCTGCAATATGACAATTTACCTAAACTGGTAACGTTTGGGGATGTCCCAGATTCCGTAGGCCCCCACAGGTGCTTGAACACAGACCGCGGTGTCATCTCTGATGACGATCTTCTTGGATTATCAGAGAGTGAATTTTTGAAAGGCTGGCAAGACTAGAATGTAGTGAAGGTTCAAAGAATAGTAATACGACGAGAAAAAAAAAGAAACACCAACGAAACATATAGTTATCACCTTTGGTACTAGCGATTTACCCGATTCAATCGAAACCGGTTACTGCAAGCTTCGAGTGAGGCCCTACATCCCAAATCCTCGTACGTGTTTCAAATGTCAGCGCTTTGGACACGGATCACGAAGCTGCAGAGGGCGCGCGACTTGCGCAAACTGTAGCTCCAACGAACACCCATCGGACAATTGTACTGCTGCAGCCCGCTGTGCGAATTGCGAAGGAGACCATCCCACGTACTCGCGAACGTGCCCATCCTGGAAAAAGGAAAAACAAATTCTTCAACTCAAACCTAAATTCAATCTGTCTTTTCAACAGGGGCGCCAGCGCTCCTCCCTCCATAACAAGCACTCTCCTTCTTTTGCTGATGTGACGCGCCAGGGCACCGTGCCACATCTTTCCACGCCTGCGAATGTCACACGACATGTGAACGCGGTCGCGGCATCTGCGCCCAAGGCTGGAGTAGCCTGTGCAGCTCCACTTCCTGCCAAACAGGTTCAGCAGACTTCAGAGTCTGCAGGACCCCAGACCACTGCACCTGCAGTTGCATCCGAAGCTTCTGTGAATGTGCCTGCTCATCAGGCACCATCCGCCACCTCGCAGGAGGTGATGGATACAAAGCCCACTCTTCCGGTGCCTCAGACGCCAAAGGATAAGCGCTACTCTTTGAAGCGCGCCCAGAAATAAAAGCGTCAAATTACGGGGCCTCAAAAGGCCCTGTAACCTGAAGTGACACTCCTTGTACACACAGCACCACACATCTTTAAAATGACACATATAATACAGTGGAACGTGAGAGGCCTACTGAGGAACCTCGACGATATCCAAGAACTTTTGCAGAAAGATACCCCAAAACTGTTGTGTCTACAAGAAACACATATAAAATCAAGACACACTAACTTTCTTCGAATTTGCGCAATCTTTCGAAAGGACCGAGATGATGCTTTCGCCTCATCCGGTGCTGTTGCCATAATCGTTAGTCAAGGAACAGCCTGTACACTTTTACCTCTTCAGACATCCCTGGAAGCAGTAGCTGTCCGAGCTGTCATCTTCAACAAATTGGTAACAATGGGCAGTATATACATACCGCCACACCATCAACTGACTAAACACAAGTTTCAGTCGCTGATAGCTCAACTTCCAGAACTGTATCTCGTCCTGGGGGACCTAATGCTCATAGTAGCCTATGGGGTAAGTCTCGCTGCAATGTGCGAGGTCGCCTGATTGAACAGTTTCTTTTTCCTACCGCTGCATGCCTTCTGAATCAGAAAAAGACAACATATTACAACATTGCTAACAATACGTACTGAGCCATTGACCTCAGCATAGCATCCCCATCACTCCTGCCTCTACTCAAATAGGAAGTCATTATTATTCCATATGGCAGTGGCCATTTTTCTATCGTTATCAGCACATCAATAACAAATATGTCCTGCACAGGTTCCCAAATGGCTCACTGACAAAGCCGATGGGGAACAGTATCAAAAAATGGCTCTCCCAACATGGACTTACATGAAGGGGTTAAGCGTAGAAGCTGCTTGGAGCTACCTGACCGCATTTTTGATTGATGCTGCAACGAAATGTATTCCACAAACATGTGGACAGTCATGCAAACGACGAGTCCCATGGTGGAATAATGAGTGCCATAATGCGCACAAAGAACAAAATAAGGCATGGAAGTTGCTTAGAGGCTCGCCTACAACCGAGAATCTTATAAACTTTAAGAATATCAAGTCGCAAGAAAGAAGGGTGCGCCAACAGGCGAGAAGAGAAAGTTGGCATTAATCAAGCATTAATTCATACACAGATGAGATGAGAGTCTGGAACATGCTTAGTAAGAGAGCAGGACGACAAGTACACACACTTCCTCTAGTGAACACAGAAAGGGAGAGCTTGGAAGACCAGGCGAACACTCTTAGGGTGCACTTCCAGCAGGTCTCCAGCTCATCACACTATAGTGAAGCGTTCCAACGATACAAAACCAGAATATAAAAACAGAGATTAGAGCGCAAACCCGCAACACATCAGGCATACAATCAGAATTTCTGTTTGGCTGAACTACAAGCCTCACTTACCTGCTGTAATAAATCTACCCCAGACCCGGACCGTGTGGCATATGAAATATTACACCACCTGCCTACTGAAACCCAGAAAGCTCTCCTCTTTCTGTACAATGCGATATGGTCTTCCGGCAAGCTACCCTCAGCTTGAAAAGAAGCTATCGTTGTCCCAATTTTAAAACAAGGCAAGGATCCGGCCTCAGTTTCCAGCTACAGGCCAATAGCGTTAACCAGCTGTCTTTGCAAGGTCTTTGAGAAAAGGATTAACAGGTGCCTGATGCACTTCCTTGAAATTAATGGCCTACTTGACCCATACCAGCGTGGGTTTCAAGAGGCTCGGTCCACCACCGACCACCTCGTCCGTATCGAGGCACACATTCGCGACGCTTTTGTTCATAAGCAGTTTTTTCTGTCAGTGTTCCTCGATATGGAAAAGTCATATGGCACTACATGGCGCTTTGGCATATTGCGAGACCTGTCACATTTAAGTGTGCGGTGTAGAATGTTGACAATTATTGGAAGCTACCTGTCCAACCGTGCATTCCGTGTGCGATTTGGCACGGTCATACCTCGAGTATTTGTCCAAAAAACAGGAGTGCCACAAGGAGGTGTATTGAGCTGCACACTTTTCATAGTTAAAATGAATTCCTTGCACCTGTCTCTCGCACATATTTTTTACTGCATATATATCAATGATATACAGATTGGTTACAAATCGGGCAACATCTCAATGTGCCAACGTCAAGTTCAACTACGGTTGAACAAGATATCTCAATGGGAAAATGAGAATGGTTTTATACTCAACGCGCAAAAGAGCACTTGTGTCTTGTTCAGCCGAAAGAGGGGCCTCCATCCTGACCCCGACATTGACCTGCATGTTGAGCCTCTGTCGGTGAAGACCGAGCACAACTTTCTTTGTCTCCTATTAGGCACTAAACTAACCCTCAACCCACACATCAGGTATTTAGGGCACAGGTGCTTAAAAACAATGAACATTTTGAAAGTGTTGTCACGCACTACATGGAGTAGTGACACGAAATGTCTAATGAATTTATATAAAAGCCTCGTACGCACACGCCTAGATTACGGTGCTATAATCTATCAGTTGGCAACACCATCAGCCTTGAAGATTCTCGACTCCATCCACCATCTAGGCATTCGCCTCTCTACGGGGGCTTTCCGAACTAGCGCTCTAGAGAGCTTGTACATGGATTCGAATGAATGGTCGCTCCACCTACAAAGATGTTTCCTGTACTTTTTGTACTTTTTGAAGGTGAAGGCAGACAAGAAACACCCTTCCCATTTCACAATTAATGATTTGTCTTGTTCTGGCTTGTTCGAGAACTGTCCTTCGTTTAGGCAGCCCTACGCGCTCCGTGTAAGGGGCTCGGCCGAAGAAACAGATGTGCCTCTTCTTGAACACAGTTTCGAGGCTCCTGCAACATATCTGCCACCGTGGCAGTGGCAGCTTATAGACTGTGATGTCTTTTTTGTTGAAGTCACAAAGCACGCACCACTTGCACACATGCATACATACTCCCTAGAACTACAACATAAATATACATGTCCTAAGTTCTTTACCGATGCGTCAACGTCAAAGACTTCTTTGTTATATACAGCGGTAGGCCAATCCTTTTCCGAGGCCGGCATTCTTCGTCCTGATGCCAGCATTTTCACAGGAGAAGCCCACGCAATATTGGCGGTCGTAAAACACATAAAACAGACAAAATTACAAAAGGCGGTAATATACACAGATTCCCTAAGCAAAGTCAAAGCCCTGAAAACTCCTAAAAAACACAAGAATCCCGTGCTGGTGTCACTTTACTCACTTGCGTGCACAGTGTACACATCAAAACAGCATGTCGTTGTCTGCTGGGTTCCAGGGCACCATGAGATACAAGGGAACGTTTTGGCTGACAATATGGCTGCTTCCGCCAACGACACTACACCCAATGCTTCAATACCAATCCCTGCACTTGACTTAAAACCTTTTCTAAAACGAAAGCTGAGGTGGTATTGGCACTGCACGTGAGATAAACACACAGATAATAAACTCCATGCTATTAAGCCGCAACTAGATTATTGGCCGCGACTATCAAAATCACGACACACAGAAGTAACACTAACAAGGCTTAGAACAGGACATACATACTCTACACACTTATTTCTTCTATCTACCGGCAATCCACCATATTGTGAGAGATGTGGAGAACCCCTTACGGTTCTACACATTCTCGTCCAGCGCAATGAGCTAGATGCTCTATGAAAGAAGAATTTTTTACTGCCCTACCGACAGAAGCTCCCACTACACCCTAGGATGCTCATTGGTAGGGATCCGCTTTTTAAACTGCAAACACTTTTCATGTTTTTAAAAGATGTGCATAGCTTTCACCCGATATTTCGAGGTCATCCGTAGCACGACCTCTGTACCGTGGTCGTGGCTGCGGTGACTACTCTTCATCATGGTTTTATTATCATGACATTTTGCTATCCACTTTCACTACACATATCTCACGCCACTGTCATGATTTTGTTACTTCCATGTTTTAACCTGCGTCAGTGCGAGGAATTTTAAGGCCCCTTTACAGCCACGCATCATATATATGTTCATATTGTTAGTCAATTGAAATGGCGCTGTTTGGCCATCAATTGGCCCTTGTGCCATTATAAACTGCTCATCATCATCAAGGTAGCACATACCGGTTATGCCCAACTGCTTAACATCCCTGCTTTTCCTGTTTTGCTCTTTTTTTGCTTGCTTCTTTACCGTATTCAAAATAACGTCATAATACTATAAATAGCTTCTCCTATATTTCATTCGGCAGCATGTCGCCTGGCCTTCACTGCCACCTATACGCACTTATAAAGAGCTGACCAAGAATATCCCAAAACGTGCTTGATTTTCCAGAATTGATTGCCGCGATGAAAGCCTACAAGTCCAAGCTATGTTGAGATCTTTAGTGCCCACGATGCCACTATTTTCAACAGAATAGCGATTCCGTCATTTCAATGAACACTACAGGTTCTGGATCCTCAGAAACCAGTCCTGACAAGCCTTCTTTATGATTTAGGATTCTACCCTATATATTGTTACGTGGAAAATACCAGTTGTCAGTCCGCGGCCACAAGGCAGCTCACCGAGAACGTCCACTTCTTCACTCTCAGTCTGAGGCACCTTTCTTGGGTATGCCCCACTATGCCCTCTTTCAGTCAGACGAAATCACGTAACACGATCCCCGGCGGCAAAAGCGCCGACCCGGCGAGTTTACGGCGCCACAGCAGGAGCAGTGTGGTAACGCTTGAGCCTTGATACGTGGACGATGTCCCTTGACAGCATAGCGGAAGAGGTTGACGGATTATCAGGGACAATTTCATATGTAGTGCCGGTCACTCGTCTAAGCACGCGGTATGGGCCCGTGAAACGAGAGAGAAGTTTTTCTGAAAGTCTTGCATGTCGCGTAGGGGACCAAAGAAGAACGAGGGAACCTGTTGGAAAGTGTTCATCGTGATGCCGCTCGTCGTAACGATGCTTCTGCGAGTCTTGGGACGCCATTAATCTGCTGCGGGCAAGCTGACGAGCGTGGTCAGCTCGGGTAATAGCGTCGCGTGCACATTCAGAAGTAGACTGCGCAGCGGCTGGCAGGAAGGTATCCAACGGCAATGTTGGTTCGCGTCCAAACAGAAGGTAAAATGGCGAGTACCCAGCAGTGTCATGCCGGGAGGAATTGTATGCGAACATCACGTAGGGTAGTGCAAGGTCCCAATCTCGTTAGTCGGCCAAGACGTATTTCGATAGCATGTCTGTCAAGGTGCGCTTTAATCGTTCTGTAAGCCCGTTTGTCTGGGGGTGGTACGATGTCGTGAGCTTATGTTGGGTAGAGCAGGAACGCAGGATATCGTCAGCCACTTTCGAAAGGAACATACGGCCTCGGTCTGTCAGCAGTTGACGAGGGACTTCATGCATTAAAATGAGATCGCGTAGTTGAAAATCAGCGACGTCTGTAGCGCAGCTTGTTGGCATGGCTCGCGTCACTGCATAACGGGTCGCGTAATCCGTAGCCACCGCGACCCACTTGTTTCCGGAGGCGGATGTTGGGAAGGTACCGAGAAGGTCCAAACCAACACGGAAAAATGGCTCCGATGGGATGTCGATGGGCTGAAGGTATCCGGAAGCGAGTCCCGACGGCTTTTTGCGACGCTGGCAAACTTCACAAGCATTGACATAGCGACGTACAGAGCGTGAAAGGCAAGGCCAGTAGAAGCGGCGGCGGACACGGTAATATGTGCGAGAGACACCAAGGTGACCCGCGGTTGGCGCGTCATGGAGCTCGCGTAGGACTGTGGAACGCAGGTGCTTTGGTATTACCAGAAGTAGGTCGGGACCATTGGGCGATAAATTACGCCGGTATAAGGTGTGGTCCTTTAAGGTAAACAAGCGAACAGAAGCGTCTTGCGGTGAAGATTCGAGCTGTTGTATTAGGCGGCTGATATTCGGATCACGACGCTGCTCGTCCCCGAGATGAAGCAGCTGGGAGATGGAAAGGACGCAGCCCACAGAATCAGTGCTCATAGGATCGCAGTCGGCCACAGGGTAGCGTGACAGACAATCCACATCTTTGTGCAGTTTTCCTGATTTATAGACTACGGTGTAAGAATACTCCTGGAGGCGGAGTGCCCAGCGGGCGAGACGACCTGTGGGATCTTTGAGGGAGGCGAGCCAGCAGAGAGCGTGGTGGTCGGTGAGAACTATAAATGGTCGGCCGTATAAGTAAGGGCGCAATTTCTCGACTGCCCAAACCAGCGCTAGGCATTCGCGCTCTGTGATGGGATAATTACGCTCCGAGGTGGACAGCAGCCCGCTGGCATAAGCTATCACGCGATGCTGCCCACGTTGTCACTCAGTGACAACGTGGGCAGCATCGCGTGATAGCTTATGCCAGCAGCAACACAGCGCCTATTCCGTAACCGCTGGCATCAGTGCGGACTTCGGTCGGTGCCGTAGGGTCGAAGTGAGCCAGTACAGGAGAAGAAGTGAGCAAAGTGGTCAGGTCGGAAAATGCTGCTGCTTGCGAGGGACCCCAGGTAAACGTCTCATCTGGTTTGAGTAAATCTGTTAGGGGCCGAGCGATTTCCGCGAAGTCCTTGATGAACCGCCGAAAATAGGAGCAGAGTCCCACAAAGCTGCGGACATCTTTGGCGGTTTTTGGCACAGGAAAGTCCTTCACAGCTCGAACTTTTTCTGGGTCAGGCTGTACGCTATAAGCGTCAACAATATGTCCAAGTATTGTAATGTGACGGCGACCAAACCGGCACTTGGATAAATTCAGTTGAAGGCCGGCGAGACGGAATACATCAAGAATTTTCGACAGTCTCTCAAGATACACTTCAAAAGTGGGAGCAAACACAATCACGTCAATCAGACAACAAAGACACGTAGACCACTTGAATCCATGGAGCAGGGAGTCCATCATTCGTTCAAATGTGGCGGGGACATTACATAAGCCAAAAGGCATGACTTTGAATTGGTAGAGGCCATGGGGTGTTACAAAATCCGTCTTCTCTCGGTCCATGGGGTCCACGGCAATCTGCCAATAACCAGAACAAAGAGCGTTGGAAGAAAAATAGGCGGCACCATGGAGTCAATCAAGGGCGTCGTCAATGCGGGGCAGAGGGTATGCGTCTTTCTTGGTGATGTTGTTAAGGGGGCGGTAGGCCACACAAAATCGCCACGATCCGTCCTTCTTTTTAACTAATACCACCGGGATGCCCAGGGACTGGAGGAGGGTTCAATAATGTCCTTCGCTAGCATCTTGTTCACCTCCTTCTGAATTATGCTCCTCTCAAAAGCAGACACTCTGTAGGGACGGCGGTGAACAGGGTTGGCATCACCTGTGTGTATGCCCAAGAGGTTGGTCGCGAAAATCGAAAATATCCTGGTAGACCCCGAGAAGATGTTGTAGGGCTTCAACTTGCGGAGGCGAAGATCAGTGGCGATCATGTCTACATTTTGACGGCTGCCCGAATGTGTTGCGAGTGATGTGCGCTGCGGTGAAACAAGTGCGTCTAAGGCAAGCACTTGAATTTGTGAATCGAGCAATGGACACAGGTTGGCCACAGAAATGCCTTTTGGAAGCACAAGATTCATGTAGCCGAAATTGACAAGAAGTAGACAAGTTTTGTTATCTGTGATGCTGAGCACCGTATAGGCCACTGCAACATTGTGCGCAAGGAGTACGTCGGTGAGAGGCGTAGCGTAATAGTCACCGTCAGGCACAGCTGGTGAGCAGAAAAACTCGACGTATGTCACAGTTTTGGAGGGCGGGCGAACAAAGTCGCTGCATTGTAATCGGCTTGTAGGTTGGTACGGGGCGGAACTGATTGGTGGCAGTTCAAGACAGGGCACACCAGCGGAGCAGTCAATCAGAGCAGAATCGGCCGCAAGAAAATCGAGGTCTAGTATGAGGTCATGGCGACATGTTGCAAGCACGGTAAAAAGGACGACCACTTGATGACCGGCTACGGTAAGTTGAGCTGTGCACGCACCGACGACAGGGACTGTTGCACCACCTGCAACTTGGACGACACTGGTCAAGGGAGGCGTGAGGACCTTCTTCATGCGACGACGAAAACGCGAACTCCTAATACAGACGTGAGCGCCCGTATCTATCAAAGCTTCAACAGGGGTGCCATCAGCATATACTTCTAGGGTGTCCGGTTCAAACACAAGGGCAACAGAGGATTTTCGGGTAAGGTCGATAGGGCAGCTTCACCTCCAGAAGCGGCGCTGCCTAGTTTTTCGGGGACATGCGGTGGTTAAACGATGGCGAGGGAGAGCGGCGACGCGTATTTGAACGAGAAGGGTGGCTTTGAGGCAGTGGCGACGACTGCACAGGGTGGCCGTAGTGCTCAGGGGCAGTAAATGCTGTAGACTCAGTGCGGGTCGGATAATGGTGGTTTGGTGGACGGAATGAGTTACTGTAAGCGGGGTACGAGCCAGAACACATAGATGGCCATTGGCTGCGGCAGTAACAAGCGATGTGTCTTGCGCGACCACAGCGGAAGCAGGTGGGCTTATCATCAGCTGTTCGCCATTGAGACGGGTTCCTGTTTCGAATAGAGTATGGACGGTGGCGTCTCATGTCCACAGAAGCTATCGAGGGACCAGTATTATCCAGGGTGGGTGCAGTGGACAGGATACCAACGTTAGCGAATTCCTGGCGGACAACAGCCTGGATCAAGGCGACAGCTGGCATTGAGGCGTCGGGCAACGTCGGTTTGTTGACAGCCGGGTAAGCAGCCTCGAGTTCACGTTGGACGACGCGCGTCACGTCTTCGGTTGTAGACGGATGACAAGGAGTGGCTTCGCAAGACGACGTTGCCGCGGTGTTGGGTAGGCGCTGAAACTGCTGCAAAATGCGTCGACTCTTCGCCTGCTCGAGACGGCGGCACTCTTTGATCACGGCGTCGATGGTCGTTACGTTGGTAAATACAAGCAGGCTGAACGCATCGTCGGCGATTCCTTTTAAAACTTGCGAATACTTGTCGGCCTCAGTCATGTTGGGATCGGCCCTTTGACACAAGGCTAAGACATCTTGAATATAAGTCAAGTAGGGCTCAGTGGACGTCTGTGTACGTACAGACAATTGCTTTCGGGCATCAAGCTGTTGACCAAACGGGTTGCCAGAGAGGTCGTGGAGCTGTTGTTTAAACATTTCCCATCTTGTGATTTCATGCTCGTGAGTCTCAAACTAGATGCGAGGAGTCTCGTCAAGATAGAAAATGACATTCGCAAGCATAACGGTTGGGTCCCAGCCATATTGCTTGCTGACGCGCTCGTATATGCTAAGCCACTTGTCCACATTCGCGTTGTCCTGTCCAGTAAAGGTACCGTGATCATGGGGTTGCGTAGGGCGACGTACCGGGTTGCTGTCGTTGCTGAGGTAGGTGGCGAAGCCGTATCCTCACCCGGAGCCATGGTAGCAGAATTAGGGAGGCGTCCACTGCGTAGCTCCGTTGTCAGAAGAGTACCCAGCACCTCCACCAAAATGTTACGTGGAAAATAAGTTGTCAGTCCGCAGCCACAACGCAGCTCACCGACAACGTCACTTCTTCACTTTCAGTCTAAGGCACCTTTCTTGGGTATGCCCCACTATGCCATCTTTCAGTCAGACGAAATCACGTAACATTATAGACAACCACAGAGGAACCAATCTCTAATACTTCTCGGTTTATGACTTGTTATCTCTTTCCTCCTTGCTTTCCGTATTTTTTTCCCTTTCCATTTGCAACCACGCAGGATAGTAAACTGGTTGCAACATCGGTAACTTCTTTGCTTTTTCTTTGCTTTTTTTCGCTCTTGTCTGCCTAATTTATTAAATGTGTGTCCAACAAAGCTAAACTAGCCTTTGTATTTCACTTGGTTATTTTAGCCGAAGATAATACAGTTTTATGAAAGCACTTTTGCACCATAGAAGCTTGAGTTTCTTTGGCGTAAGCCAAGAATATGCAAGACACTATACAGTGACATGTTTTAGCTGCTAATGCTTTTTCTAAATATATATAATGCTACGGCATCACTCGAGTAGGATTTTTGGCACTGTGATGTTGTCGACGCGTTAGCGTTGATGCTTGTGCCTGCTGTTCACAGCGTTGAACTTAATCTCACAGCGTTTAACTGGTCCCTTTCCTGTTTATTATGCACCTCTCTGTAAAGTGTTTGCACATTAGAATATGTTTATTCCTTGCTGATGCTGAACACGTGCACAAATAAGGCAGTGCTTACGTATATCAAGTTTGAGACCGTCTATAATACGTGCCCCCCATTGTCTACCACTTCGCTCTCTAAATATTCAAAGTCAGATATTGCATTCATGAGTGACAAAGAACATTCAAGCGGAAGTCAAATTACAGCCTTCTCTGCTTCGAGGCTCCCAGACATGTCTCCAATACTCTGAAAATTCTCAATGTTTTGTTCAACAAAGTCAAACGCTAACATTCTTAGCATAGGTTTACCAATTTGTGTGCACCACGAAGTGAGACAGTGTGCGGGCAAACAAATGAAGCATACTTTCTATTTTTAACGCTTTCATTAAGGATTGCATGGACGACTTTCGTCCCTTTCAAGAAAGTGATTTAGGGTGTACAGCGAAGCACGAAAACCTCTCCAAACGGGACGAAATATCAGGGCTCCAAAGCGAAGAAATAAGTGCACTACAGAAGAAAGTATCTAACACTACCGCATTCGTGCCAAACCGAGAGTTCAACCTTTCATGGCTGAATTGTCACGAAGGTGCAGCCACAAAGGAAGCGCCGCCAACACAGTTCCTCCTCTCGTTTAGCTCGTGGTATACTCGAGGTCGCTCTCACTGTGCGCCAGAAAGTGTGAAACGCTGCATTCTATCGACCAGGTGGGCCGATTCTCCGAAGGTGTATGCGCAGAAAGTGGACGAAGGCATTAGCAATTCAGATGAGAGATGCTGCAGCGCAGCGCTGCCTCTTTTTCACGGGTGCTTTCACGAAGTGTTCGACCCCTACAGTTGGCTTGAGACCTCTCGGGAGCCAAGGCAGAGATAGCGAAACTTGTGCGCTTCTAGCTATGTGTCACCTGTAAACATCCGGTGCTTTCATTGTGCTCTAAATTTTTTTGTTTTTATTTATTAGATACAGCAAATAAAGTGAATGCTGTTCTCAGTTGTGCTCTTCCGCCTATCTTTGCAAAAAGGGAAGTAACCTTGCTTGAAAATGACTGCTTCTGTCGGTAGTTTAAATTAGTACTGATGGGAAGAACGTTTTTGAGCATACTGAGAGAGAGAATAAAATAAAAGAAAGGTAGGGAGGTTAACCAGAAATTGGAGCATCTGGTTTGGTACCCTGCACTACGGGGAAGAGAAAATGGGAAATAAAGATGAGAAAGAAAGCGAAGAGCGAAATAGACGCGTGAAAGAGAAAAGAAAAAAAAAGTGAGCTGGGGTGTTATAGCCTATTCAATAGGATACAACCACGCAAAAAGTTCAGTAAGGCCTTCACTGATTTTCTGTACGAAGACAGATTATGTCGCCTTTCAAGCACTAACTGTTCTGACAAAGGTCTGTCGTCAAGGCGAGCTAACGCAGCAGCTAGCGGGCGTCTTTGCACGCTGTACCGAGGGCAGTGGCAGAGAACGTGCTTTATCGTTTCGTCACTGCTGCAATGATCGCAAGCTGCATGCTACTTTTTTTCTCGAATCGACAACGTGATTACTACACTACATTAGGATCAACAATGAATGACCTTATGCTTTCCGTGGCCTAATTTTTGAGTGGATTCATTTGCTTGTTAGCAATGAGAAAGAAGCCTTGCCCAAAAATTCTCTCATTTTTTTTCATGATGCCAGTGTGTTTGACTTTTTGCTGCAGATTTTGCCATAAATTTGTTATTTTGGGAAAAACATTTAGGGTACAGTGATATCCTAAAGATTCGCTTTTTTTAGCTGTTTGTGTTCTCAATGTATCCGCTTGAGGGGCGTCTCATGACAGCTGGAAGGAGAAAAAAAAAGCTAAAGTAATCACTTGCTACAGATCATACAAAACAAAACCTTCGCTAGACAGAGCAAGGCTTGCGATAATTGTAATGAAGTATAAAAGACCATTCTGAACTCTTGCTGCTTGAAAAAACAAGTATCTCGAAAAGTGCTCTTGCGGGCGTCACATTTATGCTTTTGAATTCACAACGCACGAAAGGTACATTTAAATAGGTGGAAGCTAATGCTCCAGTGTGTATCATGTACAGTTCAGGGAATTGTAATACATTGACGAGAAGGTTCAGGACTATGGTGGCAACCTGTCGGCGAGAGCTACGCGTTACCAAATCTGGCTCCTTTCACTCGTGATTTAGGAAAACAGATTGTGAATAAATATATTAACGTAATTTTGTTTAGAGTAATGTATTACCAGTTTAATACTCCTCTCCTGTCTGCGATTCGCGTCAAAGGCTTTATCTGGCGAATTATGAGCTGTATTATGAGTTACGGAAAAAGACTGCGATATCGCTAACGAAATTGCCTTGACTTATTTGGATGAAGAGGACATTATCGGAGTACTGGTGAATGAACAGGCCAAGAAAGAAAGCCACGCTGATATATCTGATTGACAGAAATATTTATACAATGCCAATATTTTTTATTTAGCAAATATTATTAAGCTTTTGCCGTGAAAGCAAGACACTAGGTTATTTTTGTAGCTTTTACTTCATTAGCCAGACAACGCACCATTAGTGTACATTGCTAATTTCACTAAACCTGGTAATGTCCGGTCCGCTGCTTACAATGAAGCAGGTTGGAGACTTGTTTCCAAACATGCAGCAGGTATACTGTTGTTGTATTACAAGTGTTTTAATTAAGGAACTAAAACGTCATTCAACAAAAACTTTCAGATATGGCGTCTCATGATGTGCTCAACAATGAAATAACTATTGTTAACAACAATAAATAGAAAAGGGCTGGTTAGGAAATTTGTGATCTCTGTGACTGTAAAATTATGTATCAAATGGAAAGCAACGCTTCGTTTTTAGTGTTTATGGCAGCGATTAACAAAAACTGCTGCAAAATCTGCTAATGACTTTCTGACGCTACACTGATCGCTATAACGCCGATAGTTAATGAAACTTATTAAAACTGAAAGTACCTGAAATTTTTTGCAAAAAGATGCTTGAGTTGCTATTCTACTTCCCATGTGTTTTACGTTTGTAGGAGGGTCGGCTTTCAGCAACCATACTTTTAAAATATTTGTTAAGCCATGTGGCCAAGTATTCTCTTAACTTTGTCACAGAATTTCTAAAGGAAGTGTATAATGCGACACACTTCGAGAAAATTTTGGTTAAGTGCTATAGTGCAAATTACATTACGCCAGGTCAACCTGTGATGGTTTCAATGAAAACTTCAGAGAAGTTTTTGTAACATTCTCTACAAAGCTGCGTAAGCAAATATGCTTTTGTCAGTTCAACTGTCCAACTTTTTATGCGTAATTATGAAACCAATACCACCACGACCTCTTAAAGTTTCTGACAATATTAGCATATCGGGATTGGTGGAAGACGCGATATATTGCCAAAGCACCAACAGCTTTGTCCGTATACAAGCTTCTTTACAACATTTTTTTTCCTCTATGATTGAAAACCTTTTGTATGCCCCATTGTCTCGTACTACCATTGACGAAGTAGACAATTTGGAGAAAATAAGTTACTATCCAATTCAGTGTAGCAAAGTCCTTGGATAGCAAAGGTTCTGTTTACTTGTAGACCCCATCTAAAATAGGTGGATATAACCTTCATTTCGCGTGAGTTCGTCTCCTTTTAAGACTCACCCTGTTCCACAGGGGATATTATTGGTAGTCGTCAAAAAAAAAGGCCTTTCACAATCATCATATTGAGAGCGCGGTCATTGGTTTGGCGGCTGCTGGCATCGAAATGAAACAAATGTCCGAGTAATCATTCTTAAGGTAAACATATGGGCAGCAGCTGGTTACACCATATAAGAATCTCCATATGAAATACTGAAGGCACTGCAGCCTTGACCACCACGGATAAATAACAAAAAGATGAAAGGGCTTCATTCCTCAAAGACTCTAATATTTGGGAGGAATACTGAGTGAACTGCACTGAATGAGAGCTCTGAGATTGTATGAGTGCTTTGTTAAAATCAGAACTTTCAAACTTACCAAATACGGAACCAAAGACGATTAAAACAACCCAATAACAACGATTAAAATCAAACAAAAGCAAAACGTTTTGGCCCCCGTATGGGAGCTTTGTTCACAAGTGAAACTTACTTTTCCCTCCTTCTTAACAAGGCTACTGTACGGGGGCCGTAATGTATTGCTTTTCTTTTGCTTGTAACCGAGGCCGGTGTGTTGTGTTTGTTGAGTTCATGTCCATTCCTGACTATACATATATATATATATATATATGTATATATATATATATATATAATATATGTATTCAAATACACCGTTCATGAAAAGTCACAACGTAATTCATTTCTTTCGATGTTTCAGCCAGAGTCCGGCCTTCATCAGGAATTCAACACTAGCAATTCTATCGGCTCGCGTTCCCGATCCAAACCCGATTCAAAGGGTATAGCCGTATCGCCATTGCGACTCTTCTGCAATATTCGACATGCCGACTGGTCCTTCCGCCGAAGGCGAAGTCGCCAGAGTGACTTGTGCCTTTTCGCCGCAGGTCAGTACTGTTGTCGTACTGAGCAGCTCCATCACAGGCACGTTTATCGCTTCGCAGCGCTCAGCTTCTACGAATCCTGGATATGTTCCGTCCTTTCTTTGACTGCCAGCATTCTCCCCTCAGCCGCACGCCAGTTGTGTGTCACTGCATCGATAGGGGTACCAATGCGTCACTGCGTCAAAGACCCTATCGCGTGTCTGCTACAGAGCAACAGGTTATCAACAATAAGTAGTTGACATGTACAAGCGTGGCACTCTACAGCCTTCGAATAGCCCATGCGCATCTCCAGTCATTCTCGCTAAGAAGGACGAGTCAATTCGCTTCCTGTGTTGACTACCATCGTCTTAGAAAATAACTCGAAAGTGCGTTTACCCCTTACTGAAAATCTCTTCTACTAACTTACGGAACGGCTACTGGCAAGTCCTTATGGTAACTGAAGATCAAGCTAAGGTGGCTTTTGTCACACATGATGGCGATTACGAATTCCATGTCATGCCTTGTGGTCTTTGCAACTTGCAAGCAACATTCGAGCAGATGGTGGACAATGCTTTGCGTGGCCTGAATGGAAAAACGTGCCTATGCTACTTAGATGACGGGGTTATAATTTTACCAGATTCTCCCACGAATCTCCATAGGCTATAGATAAACTACTACAGTGCCTAACAAACGGCAGCTTTCAGCCCAACCTGAAGAAATGCTGCGTCGGCGCGTGTCAGCTCCCCAGCCGAGGCCATGTTGTGTCTAAAGACGGTATTTTTTTGACAGCGCCAAGCTTAGGGCCATTACAGACCTGAGCCTGCATCTCTGAAGGAGCTGCGCAGCTTTCTTGGCCTCTGTTTGTATTTCCAGCACTTTGATCGAAAATTTGCGATGATCACCGCCCCCTTGACTAAACGTCTACAGGGAGACTTGAAATGTACGCTCCAAGTTTTATTTGATGTGAAGATGCTGGTAACTATGCACTTGAAACGAGCATTTACCCCTTTTTTGTGCTTAAAAAGAAGCGTAGTAATGAACCTATTCTGGTTTTAACGTCAAAGAAGTTTGAACGTCTTTATTTTTATAATAACCTTTTTTGTCGTTTTTAAGGCCAAGAATCTCCCTGAAGAATCTGCCTCACTGGCACATTCTTCAGCGAGGCACAAGAGATCGCCACTTGTGCCTCACTGGCACAAGTGGCGATCACTCACTGTCCCCGCTTATCATGAGAATTGTTTGCGACGTACCATTGCGCAGCCACCATAGCACCACTGCGTCTCATTTGCTAAATGAAAAAGCTCGTTTAAGAGTAAACAGACTCTATCAGTCATGTACTTCCTTTAGTTACTTTTTTTGGTCTTACCTTTCGGCATTCATTCGGTCTCGTTTTCATGGGATAACTTTCCGGTCGGCTCTGGCTTTTCTTTAGAGGCTGTCTCTCTCTCTACCGTGGTTGTTCACTCCGCTATATAAGCGTTGGAAAGCTGTATCTTTCCGATATAAACTTACCGCTGTCTCTATTTTTGTCGCTGGAGTCGATACAACATGAATATACCTTCTGCAAACGAAGAGTCCTCTTCAATGTGTAATGCGCATCTGTCCCGGAGAAAAAAAATGCCTGCTCAGGAAGTCTACTAATCAATGACATGCATTCCGTGTTTTCATTTTTTGGGGGGTTTGGGTTAAAGAACCCCAAGTTATCGAAATTTCTGGAGCCCTACACCATGGCGTCTCTCATAATGATATGGTTGTTTCGGGACGTTAAACCTCACGTATAAATTAATCACTTTTTTTCTCATATAAACTTCTGCCCAGATCGCTTACTCTAGCTCTATTTTCAGAGATATAACATATTTCTCAAAGCCGAGTTTTTTTGCCCTGCATATATAGGCAGCCATCAACCGTCGTGTGCTAATGTAGAGTAAGCTTGTGATCACTTATCCCTTGTTGGCAGTAAGCGCTATGTGTATACAAGTTGATATGCGTTGCATATCAACAAGAACGATCTTTCACGTAGACCTATTATAATAATTGAACGAAGACAAGTGCTTGACCACTTTTGGCTTTTCAGCGATACTCATCAGGATAGTGTGGGTCCAAGGCAATATACCGCAGTGTAATATGTACAGTTGTACGGTATTTTAAATACTCATAATAAATTGTGAGTGGGTGAATCACTGCAAAATACAGGAAATGTTTCGTGGGCAGAGTTCACTTCAATTTACACATACGGAACTTCCTGCTTGAGTGTTTCCGATTGCTAGATAATATTTTCTCATTTGAGATACCTTGATGGCCCTTGTCAGTCTCATAGTTCCAGCTGCCTTCATTTAACGCTACTTAATCTTGAAAATAACATTTTCTTTTAATTTGTAACAGAAACTTTCTCAAAATGCGTCTCTCTTCTGAACCACTAGTTGACTATGTTCCACATTACGAAGGTGCAATATTGGGCCTGTGATGACCTTCCTTTCGAAATAATGATAGTACACGATTTGTAATGTGAAATCTCACTTGATTATTAGAGTTCAAAATCAAAAGTTGATGTTACACTAGCCAAACGCTACTACGTAAACCGTGCTAACTTGGTTTTGCGAGTTAACCAAGTTTAGTTTACACGCAACACGAGCGAAACTCAAGGAAGCTGTAATACAACCTGTTTGGAAAAATTATCCTCGACCAGCGCACTAGCAACGCATATGGGCGTTCACTCAGGGCGTTCATTAGTCTCCGTTTGCGAAAAGCGCGTGCTTTTCAGACTCAGCGAATTAACAAATGAGACGCTTATTCGCCTGCATCCCTTACCTGTGAGTGCGTTTCGTGCGTAATTAGTGTAAAAGAAACGCGGGGCACAATTCGATCTGCTTTCCATTCTGTGCGTGACCTTTCAAAATGTTGTTATGGCGTTCATTTCTTCGCCTTTGCGGAACATCTGTGACTTTTTTGATAACAGTACAACCAGTAGAACATTCTTTTGCACAAAGTTTTGGAAATCGCGGCTCCACAAGTTTTACTCCCCAGAGAATGGCATCGTCCCATTAAAGCGGGGAGCTTCCTGCAGTGACCGCTGGGAGCGCTGATGATTCGGTGTCGTTTCAGCGGTGTCGTCCAGACGGGTAAGTTGTCAGCTACTTGCATATAGAATTTGTTGATACTAAACGGAGGAAGTGCGCTCAAAAAATGCCAAGGAAGTATTTAGACAACCGTACAATACAAAATCAAAAGGAAACATCGGTTAAGAAGAAGGTAAAAGATACAGAGAGGAACATGTGGAAGATTGGAATGCTTACGAAATCAAAACTGGAGACCTACCAAACTTTCAAGTAGGAAATTGGAAAAAAATATCTACAATAATTCTCGGGTTAGTTCTGTGCTGTTCTAGACCAGAACGGGAGTATTGTGGACCAAGACGTACCGAGCCATACACGAAGGCACAGACATGGTATGTAGTACCTGTGAAGAAAAGGAGGAAACGACTGAACGTTTGATAATGTAAAGGATTCTACCATATCATGCACGATACTGGCGCGGAATTTTTCAGAGCATTGGTGTTTAGGGACAGTGAAGGCAAAATAGACTTTAAACGGGTAGAAATAACGAGGAGGAGGCCAACTGATTGGTGGCTGCAATCAAGGCGCGAGTGGTATAGTACTTGACTCTATGGCTAGGTGGCGTGAGCCACTGCTCGATCTGAAGGGCATAGCCAGATACATCTATTCATCCATCCTTGAAATCTTGATCTGCTCGTGCATCATCAAAGTTCGGACATTGCGAAACACTAATACCAAGTTATAGTGGTGATTACAGGGTGCGCCTTCAGTGGGGCCATTCCATTTGATGAATGCTAGAGCATTGGCCATCAGTGGTGATTGTGCCATTAAGCACCATTCGCCATCATGGTTAAGAATGCTAGAAAAAAGTGAAAAACGTGGCGCCAGGGCTGCCCGAAAGCAATGGTCCTGGGAAGGCTACAACCAATTTCCTGATGAGGAGAGCGAAAATGTGACTATTACGAAGAAATAGCTAAAACAATCTGCGGCTTTTGTACATTGCAATAGCATAAGCTCAGTTGTTCTTTTTTTTCTTGTTATCTTTGCTGCAGCAGCAATCAGGCGTATAATAGTATTTGGGAAACGTGCAGTTTTCACGGGTAAGCAAGAACGCAGAGAGTCAACAAATTGGGCTTAGTCTTTACGGGGGCGTATCACGTTCTTTTATCTTATCTTCTGGCGCGCAATTCATCTGAACACGCTCACTTTGTTCCTGACCAGCGAATACGCCGTTACATCCAATCGTTCCTTTCACTATCGGTGGGGTGGTCCTTTGTTTTAGACAAAACCTCGAAAAAGGTAAATAAAACGACTAGTCAGACACACGAACCATCTGCTCGAATAAAGAATAAGGCATTGCTAGGCTTATAGCTTTTTCCCCTTTTAGTAGTTGCAATATTCGTGAAATGACTTTCTGAAGCAGCTCAAGTCCCGGCAAGACAACATTTAGCTACTAGCCAATATACTTCAACAAATAAGAACTCTGTAAAGCTTTTCAAAAAAATGAAGATACATCTCCTCTCCCAAGTATTGTAACGCACTAAACGTTAAGTTCGCTATAAGAGCTTTGACAAACACCAGCTGATGAGTGAAGCTTCAACACAGAGCGCTATCTTTCTTGGTGCCGTGCGTGTCTATGTATAAAAGTATGACATAAATCATATTGTGTGTGAAATACGCGCAAGAATATTTTCTAAGAACACGCTGACCTTAAGTTTATATCGAGTAGAACCAAGCAGAAAAGAATGCAAGGTACATACAGCTGGGAACATGTGAACTCATTCTTGGTCCAGTTGATGGAAGAGAGAAGCACGTTTATACGAAAAATGAGTCCAAGTACCAGAAATAAGATTTTTTATTGGTAAAAATGGTCGCGTATTTGCATGCTTTGCTGCAAATGTAGTCGAAAGACGTTGCCTTCTGTCGACCTTCTTTTGTGCATAGTGTCGCATTTTCGACGCGGTGTAAGAAAAGAGTAGGCTATTTAGAATTACCTATCCATGTACTTCTAGTAAAGTATACCAACCCACGTAATACCTATGTTGTAGTGTCGCGCCCCATATGAGCGCAATATTGGCTTTTGATCCAGATTGTTCTCAAGTATGAACGCAGCGACCGATTCAAGATGGCTGGGCAATCCGCAAGCGCTTAAAGTTTGGTCGGTTGGCTGACTTGTGCAACAGACAGAAAGACAGACAGTCGGAAATTTCTGGTTCAAGTATCTAAAGGTAGACTATCATTATTGAGAAACGAAGGAATAGCTTTAAAGTCCAGAGCATCATGACACCATTGTCTCGTTTTCCCAAGTAGCTGACAAACACTCCGGTACATAAAATTGTGTGGTATTGTTTTGGATTTTCGCCGTATCTCCCGGTTATAAGGTAAATTTTGAATCTCGAATGAACCATTTGGAAGCGTGCGACTTCATTTGTGGAAGCTACTCTGCTAATATGTACATGCGACGATGTATAAGAAAGATTTGCGAATTTTTTTGCCAGGTTACAGCGATAAAACCAAAAGAATGTGAGGCTCACTAGCCATATCAGCTAATTGGGAAAGCGTTGGAACTTTGGGTCTTTCAGAAATGCACGTACCTTTGCATCATAATTCATGACGGTCAATTGAACGTCTTAACTAGGGTTTCCAAAACAACAGTCCATGTAGAAGTCTAGCAAACAATTATCTTTAAAAATCAGACTGGAAGAACGCTGTAGCAATCAACGACATTCACTAATTTGGTTATCTTTGCTTTAGGTTCTATTTTCAATGTATGTGCATTATCCGCTCTATATCATGGGTGCCGGGCTCTGCCTTTCTCATTGTTTTTTTTCTTGTCTCAATACGTCCGTGGATGCTCAACTTTCCTAGGCGCGTATAGAAAGTCGCAAAATAGTGTGGGTTCCGCGGCTTTATCTTGAAATTTTACCAAATACCTTGTCCATGAATAGCATCGCCATGCAAAAACTCGTTACGCAAGTTCAACTCTATATGAGCTTTCTGTTTTGATCACTCTATACACTTTATTAAACCCGTTATATTTACATATCGCATAAGATTTGCACCAATGGTTGGTGAATACAGAAAACTTCATAAGCTGGTGTTGTTGTAAGAGAAGACGTTTTATGGATAATTGAGCGCCTGTGCTCTAAAACATGAGACTCCAGTTCTTCGGGTCATTTCCAGATGCATTCAATACAAGTGCCCGTCACTTCTTGCATTTGCATGAACACGCCTGTGCTTCCATTTCATAGCGACTGCATGCAGAGTGGGATGGTGCATTCTTTTAACAGCATCCGCATCCCTCGCCTCGTGTAGGTCGGATTCTGGTTTAGAACTCATCCTCCCAGCATTGCTCCCCCACGATATTAGAAAACTGTCTCGTGGAAGAAGTTTTAAAGAAGTTTTTTTCAACCTCCTTGGTCTCGCTTCAATCTATAGAGTTCCGAAAGCTTGCAAAAAAAAAGGACCTGATCGAACAGCAGCAATGTTGTATTGGTGCGTTCTTTGCCTCCGCGGTGCATAACGAAGCGCACACATCGTGTAGCGCATCGTTCCGTGTAGCGAAGTACCTCCCTTATGGCTGCTTGAGCTGCATTCTCTAAGACCGTTTTTCTTGCTGCTCGCACTGTGCCTGTGAATACATCACGCACTGTGTTTTACATCAACGCACGCTGTCTTATACATCAACTCGAATGCAGAAGATGCACATCTTGATTGATATGTGGGGTTTAACGTCCCAAAACCACTGTATGATTATGAGAGACGCCGTAGTGGAGGGCTCCGGAAATTTCTACCACCTGGGGTTCTTTAACGTGCGCCCAAATCTGAGCACACGGGCCTACAACATTTCCGCCTTCATCGGAAATGCAGCCGCCGCAGCCGGGATTCGAACCCGCGACCTGCGGGTCAGCAGCCGAGTACCTTAGCCACTAGACCACCGCGGCGGGGCAGAAGATGCACATCTTGACTGTATCGGTGTTCACAAACAAAGATTTTGGATGGCTTCCGGTTCTGTGTGCCAGCGTAGCGTAGCAGCAGTAATGGTGAGGAACAGAAGCCTTAACGAGTAGCCAGTTAATTTTCATCAGCTTTTTTCCTGTGTCCTCTCAAACACCTCAAATGCACTTTCATTTAAGCGAGATACAGCATCGTAAAAGTTGGTCCTTAACTTCGAGTGCCTCTTTACCTGAAAGCGGAAAAAGAGGCTTTCCTTACTTGCTCATAGCACAACTTAAAATATTTTTGTTTCGCTGTTAGAGAATATATAATAAATGAAGTGACCAGAACTTTCTTGGGTAGCAACACGTGTTGAGCACGTGTTGACCACGTGTTCAACGAACCAAAGAAGTGCCTTGAACATTGCCAACGACGTCCGTGAACAGAGGCGTTTCAGACCACTCGGAAGGTCTTTCGTTTAAGTGTCGACACACACTTCTTCCTCAATTCAGGTGACGACTGAAAGCAATCCAGCTCGAACACATCCCACCTGCACTCATCCTGTGGCGTACTTTTCTGCAGGCACGATTTCACTCAATATGGCTCCTCTTGCGCTGACTGTACGTGCACTTGTACACGACACAGTGATAGCCAGATGGTCTGTTCTTCAAATACGCAGTTTTAAATGTGAAGCATTTCTTAGTGAACTTCGGCGACTTTGAGCGTATCTATCTATCTAGCCGCCTATGACTTTTAGCTCTCCTGGCTGTTTTGTTAATGGTATCACTACCAAACTTGGTATGACATAACATCACTGTATGAAGAACATATTTGACTAGTCATTATATGGAAATCAAGATATGTATATTATTGTTGTCATTATTTACATTTCATGGTTCTGTAGCTCCTGCGGTGGTTTCTTTCACATAGCATGTTAGAAAAATGGTGTGGTATGACATGATTGCATGGCCAACACAAGCGACAGACCCTAACATAAAAATCATGGCATGCCTGTCATGTAACAACACGAATACATGCCACGATCATGATGCGCTCGCTGCCGTTTCGCTGGTGTCACATTTAAAGAATTTGGTGTTACGGTACGTGAATGGATGATGAAAGTATGATACTGGTGCAAACATGATAAATATGAGATGCGTGTCATGTAACAACATGACTACATGCTATACTCATGATGCGCTCACGGCCGTTTCGCTAGCTTCACATGTACGAAACTCAGTATTACGTGACATGAACGGACTACATAGGTAAATGAGACATCCAAAGATGTTAATCACGACATGCGTGTCATATGACAACACGACTGCATGTCACACTCATGATCCGCTCACGGCCATTTCGCTAGCTTCACATATGCCAAATTTGGTATTACGTGACGTCAATGGATGACGAAGGTATAAGACTGGTGCAAACACGATAATCATGAGATGCTGTCACGTGAGAACATGACAACATGCCACCGTCAAGGCGCAAATATATTGTGACGTGACGGGGTGCGCGTGCTCGCCGGCGTTCTTTTTGTCGCGTCACCCAGGCGTTGCCACGCCAGGCACCAGTCCTGCCATATACTCGCATGCGCGCGCCACGCTCCGTTGCTTTGACGCATGCGCGTTTCAGCGCGTACGGTGTCCCTCCGTCACAAAAAGAAAGAACGCAGTGTTGTCTGGGTAACGCATCGGCGCAAATTTTGCGCCGGTTGCCGTCCGGCCGCACCGACGGACGCTGGTCGCGCCAGTCGCACCTGGCGTCAGACCATAAAAGGGTCACGTTTTGCTAACGTAGCAGCGTCGCTGTGCCCAGCGTGCGCGCACGTCAACATTACATTTGAGTATACTCTGCCCTCATAATGCACTCACGGCCGTTTTGCTCGCTCCACATATACGAAATATGGTGTTACCTGACGTCAATGAATGAGGAAATATGACTGGTGCCAACACGATAATCTTGACACGCGTGTGATGTAAGAACATGACAACATACCACGCTCATAACGTGCTCGTGGTCATTTCGCTAGCTCCCCACATGCTAAATTTTGTATCATGTGACGTGAATAAATGACAAAAGTAAACGACACATCCAAACATGATAACCAAGACACGGAAGTCATGTACGGCATCATTTACTTCCGCCTCGTAACATGGTGATTATTTTAAAGTGACATATCAATGTTTCTTATCTGTGCCTCGCATATCATTGATTCCCACTGTACGTGGGATCTTCTATTTCTTCTGCCATGAGTTACTTTTTATTCAAGGCAGGCAACTAACTCACATACTACACCCATGTGTACATCTACGGCACGCTCTGCCCAAGGCACGATGGCAACACTGAGAACATTTTGTTGACCCCTGCAGCTCAGGGATTTGAGACTGCTCCTATGAAAAGGTGTAAAGCACTCGCTTGGGTTGGTTGAATAAACTTCCCACTGTTGAAGTGCCTTGGAATAATGCACTCCCCTTTTCTCGAAGCATTTCCAGGAAGATATTACTCCGCGTTTGCGGAACATTGCTAGACCGTTACGATGATGACGTCATAAGGAGGTCATCGCGGCGTCGCTAGGACGTCACAAATGTTGACAGCGTTTCACGAGACAATCAAGTATGCTGATAACGTCACGAAGTGAAGCCATCAATCAGATAAGGTCACAATTCGCTTTGGAAAGAGAAGTCAGTGTGACGCCATCAAGACATCATCGCTTCGAGAAAGAAGGGTGTGTCGCACAGGTGGTGCAGAACTATTTCGAGGGCGTAAGGAATACAGTGCCCCAGATTGCAGAGGCTGTACAAAAACCCCTTTTCTGCAAGAAGTTTTGGTGGGGTGGAGAAAGGATTAATACAGTCAACTGTGAAAGCGAAGATGGTTGTCGACTTTGATTTATCGTAGGAAAATGCACGAAGCACAACGGGATGTATTTCGCTACAACTGTCCATCATTTTACGTAAATTGACACACTGCTTTCTTCAGGTTTCTTATCGCAAAATTGCTAGCCGGCCTACTTGGAACGAATTCATCTTTTAGCCAAATGCGTGAACAAACAAGGACGTTTATGTTCATGCAAGTGACTAAAAGATGAAATTTTTATCGCCTCAATAAACGTTTAAGGGCTGCGTCGCGTAAAACACGCCAACTAACTTTTACAAACTGCGCCAATCACCCGCCGCTAGCGATAAGGCTGGAATATTCGATGGTACACGTATATATGCCGACGCACATAACCGCTTGTCTGGTTTATCGATGGCAGACGCTCCGTTTACCATTATCATGTTCTCGTGGGTATCTCTGTATACTGTGACTCTCACTTTCTCGCCCAAAAGTTCGGCCAATAAAAGTTTCTTTCTTTGACACGCTGACTGCATGCTGCCTTCGTCAACGACACGACTACGTGACAGTATATAACGAGGGACGACAGATTACAGCTAATACTTAGCAGAGAACAGTGAACTCTGAATGAGTTTATTTGTATTCGTTTATCATTGCATTCACTAAATAAACGCTGAATCCCTATTACTATCATGAGAGTGAAAGAGAATGAACCCATGCAACCAACCAAAAGCTTAAGACACTCTTAAATAGAAAAAGGTATTTTTGCTGGCAAGCTACTCTGTATAGGGATAACGTGCCTGCGGCATATAAAACCACTGGTATGCTACATCTGAAGTTTTCAAAACTTCCTGACGTTTTCAGGAGACGTCATTATCAAGTAACCAATTTCAACATGGCTTTTAGTACCATCGAATGAATGGGCCGCAAACAACTTATGATCTGGCGATCTAAGTGTTCCAGTTAGTGTAAACAGCATCAAAGACATCAATTGATTCATAATGCATCCATGAATTTATAGACATGTACTTCTTGCACTTTTTAGGCAACGAAGTTGTACTGTATTTTTTTTTGTTATGCCGAAGCCAGAAGGATCATAATAACTAACTGATGGTCTAACTGACGCTTCTCAGCCGCTCATCTGGTTGAACATGGCAACAAGTGCAAATCGTTGACATGCCATCGCACCCAAACACTGCAGTTTGTGAGTGAATCACGCAGTAAAATATCGCGCCTTGCCGAGTTCGCTTGATTTGAGAAGCGCTGGCACGGTGCAAGCGGGAATTAGAAACGTGAGGCCCGCGAGCTCGTCACGGCAGCCGCTCTGGCATACCCACTTCCCATAAGCGCTTGCGCGCCGGTGGTGGCGCTGGTGGCCTTGAAAATGGTCTATTTCCATGCTAGAGATCACAGATAAATACAAATATCTGGGCGTATAGATAAGCAATGGGACCGAGTACCTAAGAGAACACGAAATATACGTGAAGACTAAAGGTAACAGGAATGCAGCAGTGATGAAAAACAGGGCACTGGGGATTTACAATAGGTTTGATGTTGTGAGGGGATATGGAAAGGGATCATGGTTCTTGTCTGACGTTCGGCAATGTGGTCTTGTGCATGAGATCAGAAGTTCAAGCAAGATTAGAAATTAAGCAACGTGAAATAGGTAGGCTTGCCTTAGGAGCTCACGGGAATACACCAAATCAGGGAGTAGAAGTTGATATGTGATGGACATCATTTGAGGGCAAAGAAGCTAGCAGCAAGATGAAACATGAGAAGCGATTGAAAGAATTGGGGGAAGTGCCCAGGGTTAGGAAGGTACTCAGCTACTTGTACATGAAGAATGTCAATTCAAAATGGAGGAAGCGCACCAGGAAATCGACTGGTAGATATTTGAAGAACTGCAGGGGGCTGAACCAAAAAAATTATCAGTTAAGCAGAAGGAGGAGGAAGCTTAGAGCGTTATTTGGAGAATTGGCATGATTAAGAAGTCCGCACTAGAGATCTATTGAACTTTTAAACAGGAAATTGTCAAAGAAAGGGTCTATGATAATACTCTGAGTAGTCCTCCACTGTTTGAGGCCAGGACGGGAGTATTGTGACCCAAGACATATCGGGCCAAATACGAAGGGGTAGACACGGTATGCAGTGCATGTGGAGAGGAGTAAACTGCCGATCACTTGATAATGTTCGGTAAAGGGCTTCACCCTAGAGTTAAGGAGGATGGCACAGAGTTTTTAAAAACACTGGGATTTAGGGACAGGGAGAGCAAAATAGACTTTAAGTGGGTAGAATTAACTAGAAGGAGGTTATCTGATTGGTGGCTAAAGTCAAGGCACAAGTGAAAATTAAACCCTTCAGTACAAAGTAAGAGTTCTCAACCTCACGATTTAAAAGGAAAACAAAAGAAATCTAGTTTTTCGTTCACTAAGTATTACGGCTTGGGGGCGTTAGCCACCGCGCGATCTAAAGGGTACAGCCACACCCATCCATCCATCCATCCATCCATCCATCCATCCATCCATCCATCCATCCATCCATCCATCCATCCATCCATCCATCCATCCATCCATCCACTCACTCCAATCCAATCCAATCTATCCAATCCAATCCAGTCCAGTCCAGTCCAATTCAGTCCAATTCAGTCTAATCCAATCCAATCCAATCCAACCTGTTGCAACACCACAACCGCCACCACCAACACATCCACGTTAACAAGATCTGTAGATTTTCGGTATTCAATAGCCTTTCCGTTACTCTCTTCTCCTTCTGGACACATGGCTGTGGTCATAGGAAGGAAAACAAGGGGAAAAGAACGACAGGGAGGTTAACCAGCCTATTGGCAGCCGGTTTGCTACCCTGCGCATGTGGTCATAGAATCTAGTTTAAATTAACGGGTCTCGAGTCCACTTTGTTCAAATGCACCCGGAGTGGGCGTTGGTGGTTGGTATTTCGAGTGCCGCTGTATGCGTAGTCTTAAATTGTTTCTCCGCTTCCGCGTGCAGAAACTGAATTTAGAGTTGTCCCCGCCACTATTACGATATAAAACAACCAGACCTTTGTGAATCCAACAGCCATTGAAAGGCTGTGTAAAGGTGTCGCATGAGAGTGACCAATTCACGATCACTATGGAGTGACAAGACACGATGAGAAGATTTTGGTTATGTCAAGAAATGGTGCTTGCAAATGCTGTTCCTTACGTTCGATGAGAAGCGAACGCTGTGCTTGGTACTGTTAAAATGGCTGGGTGTTAAAGTACTAGTATTTAAAGTGAAAGCACTCAAAAGTCCTACGCAGCACTTCAACTACGAAAAAGCAATTGAAGGAAGGAGGGGAAAGGGGGGAGTTGAGCAAGTGATCACTGACGGCGTAAACCGACCAAAGTAACTATATTATAGGCGACTCACGTTCGCTACTGGTGCGCCAGGACAGACTAGTCAAAAAAACAGTTGGATGCATTGAGGAAAGACGCTCTCACGGCTGTTTGTCTACGTGGTAGCAATCCGTCCAGAAAAGATCCAACTGTCGCAACTCAGTGGATAGTACTAAGAATTACAGTGGTGGCCGCAAAAGAGAAAACGGAAGCAATTGTGGTGTGCTCTGCCATAGACCCATTAACGTGGTGGCCGCTGCGTGTGACTGGACGAGTCTATTTTGCTCGCGCGAACGCCAACGATGATTTTCCCGAAGGGGGCACGCTCCTTTCTACAGCCGAAGTTTTTATTCAGCTGACTTCTGACCACATGCATCAAAGGTGAAAACTGGAACAAAGAGATATAAAAGCAGGACTTCCTTTTGCCGCGGAATGCATAAAGCGGATCATTCTGCGAGCTTCCAATACTCTTAGTCTTAGGGTGGGTCAGGTGGACAAGATGCGTGCACTATGAGGAGACGTTCAGGGCGTGATATAATGTTGGTTCATCTAACTTTTTTTTCTTCCGATGTTATTTGTGTTTACGGAAAAAATAGAACAGAAATAAAAAGGTACTGAACTTGTAGGGTACGAAATTTTAATGTAAAGATCGCATTTTATACTAAGTTATTGACTAAGCTGATGTGATGTGAATGTGCTTTTACTGAATGCAATTTTTTCATGAAACACTGAAGAAGCATCTAGATGATTGGTTAACTGCCACTTGTTCCAGATTAAAATAAAACTGTTACGTTATCGTACATTTGAGCATATGCAACGAGATATCGTTAGGCATGGCACATACAAATTTATTAATTGGGTTTACTTCAATAAATAAAGGAATAACTATTTGGAAACCATTTCATCCGCCTCGAGGCACCACACTAAAACACAGAGCTCTGTTTGTTTTATTCAGGAGCTGGGTGTCCGACGCTTCAAGCTTCGTCGCTACTGTTAGCTGCCACAAGCTTCTGACAATCAAATCAGGTGTAAAAAGTTTGCAGCAACATTTCCCTGATTCCATTAGACGTCCTTCTTTCTTTAAATGTTTGGCAAACTAACAAGCTTGAAAACAACACCAAAACTAAAGTCTCACGTATTATTTATGCTCAGGCCTAGTACATTAGACGTAGCTTTCTGTCTTGACTAACCTCTACATTATAGACCTCCACTTTGGTGAAACGCTCGAAGACATTCACGAACGTGTGTGGGGCAAGCCAGTTTGTTGTAACTTTTCCGAATCACCGCCGAGAATTCACCCGTGCACGCACACCATTAAGAAATAGCGTTTCTTAAACACTCCCGGTTGCTTTCCAGGTGACATCGAACCTCAGTTGTCGTGGATTTAAGCAGAAAAACAAGAGACGCATCTTACTGGACGTCATCATCAGGTACGTGTGCTCCAGTTTAGGTATTTTCAAGGTTGATCACGTCGGCGACGGTCTGATATAACACATCGCACTCGGCATGCTCAGCATCGGTATCACCCGTATCAGAGCCTATAGAATTCCGATGATCATTAACAGTAATTACCTTCAGTTCTTGAGTAATTTAACTATTCAGTATGCTATAAATTGCTTCATTCTGACAACCCTCCAATTCAACGAACCGCAATTAAATATTAAAAGATTTAAGCAATAACGTTTGCTTCATTGCTCATTTTGATATAACTTTAGACGCTGCAGTGTTTTTCGGCCCGGTTGTACATGTTCTTCACGAATATGACAGCGACTTATATACTCTAAAATGATGTTCATATGAAATTTGCATTGTCTTTGAAAAAAAAAAACACCCTGCATGCATGAGAAACCGGCCTACGTAAACTGCCATCAAGTATAAAGAACAAAAACCACTCCTCTGACTCAGTAGTTGGCGTGGTGATTCAAACAAAAGCCTCACATCTGCCATTGAGCTTTCCCTCCCCGAAGAATTATTGCGCGATTCAGCAATGCCGTATCTAGACTCCCGTCTTACTTTGTCCGGCCCTCAGCACAGTGCTGGGAACAAAAGATATCAAGACCAGTGTAGAGGACAGTAAAGATCAGTTTTCATGGTACTCTCGGACATAAAACGAAACTTTACTACCGCCCAGTTTTACTGCGTCAGTGTCAGCAGTTCTATACACCCTCGCGTTCAAGTGCTTCAGCGACAATTCCAGCAGAAAAAGGCTGGCGCTTAGGGCTATGCTTGCTGGAGTTCATTTATTCGCTCGAGAGTAGAAATTCGCGAGTTGTTGGCGCCGGTACTACCTGGCTTTAAACACAACCGCAAACGAAACAGTACAGGGAAACGTCTTGATTATATTGTCAGCTTTGAGTTACCAATGGTTCTGCACACATATGAACGCAGAAGCTAGAAGAGGAAAAGCACCATATATATATTGTATACGCGTGAAGCAACGCTCCCACATTTCTTTGTAATGCTCTGTTCTTTTTTATACCAGTAAACACCTCCTGCACAGAAACACTTTCTCCCATTTCAGGACTAGAAAAAATGGCAGATCCCACGTACAGTGGGAATCGATTATATACGAAGCACGATTATCATGTTTGCACCAATATCACACCTTCTTCATCCATTCACGTCCCATAATACAAAATTTTGCATTAGCAAAGCTAGCGAAGCGGCCGCCAGCGCATCATGAGCCTGGCATATAGTCATGTTTTAAATGACGCGCATCTCATGATTATCATGTTTGCACCAGTCACATACCTTGATCATCCTATCCCTTACCGTAATACCAAGTTTCGTATATGTGACGCTAGCGAAACGGACGCGAGCACATCATGAGCGTGGCATGTCGTTATGTTGTTATATGACATGGATGTCATGATTTTAATGTTGGGGTCTGTCACTTGTGTTTGCCATGCAATCATATCATACCATACCAATTTTGCAATATGCCATGTGAACAAAACCACCGCAAGAGCTACAGGACCATGAAATGTATATTATGACATTTATGACACACCAGTCATGATGTTCATGTTATGACTAGTCAAATATGTTCTCCATACAGTCCTGTTATGCCATACCAAGTTTGATATCGATACCATTATCGAAACAGTCAGGATATCTAAAAGTGATAGACGGCTAGATAGATAGATAGATAGATAGATAGATAGATAGATAGATAGATAGATAGATAGATAGATAGATAGACAGATAGATAGATAGATAGATAGATAGATAGATAGATAGATAGATAGATAGATAGATAGATAGATAGATAGATAGATAGATAGATAGATAGATAGATAGATAGATAGATAGATAGACAGACAGACGGACGGACGGACGGACGGACTCACTCACTCACTCACTCACTCACTCACTCACTCACTCAAAGTCACCAAAGTTCGCTAAGAAATGCTTCGCATATAAAATAATTCGCGCCGCGAGATTCGGATGCTCGCGCTCAACATGCGGAAGCCCATGTGTTAATTACTCGACCATCTAGACCCGCTAGCAGAGTAGCACAGCCTTGGTAAAATCTTTTCTTGAACTAGCTGCTTAATGGCTTCTGAAGGTCTAAAATACGCAGCAAACAGCAACTCATGGACAGACAAAGAGCACGGGATTTAGCGAATTGGAAAACTTGCGTGTTGATGCGCAAGACGCGAGCATGCGGCACGAAACGTTAGGATGTGCAGTCGGGGTGTAGACGAAACCGCCACCACCACCGATTTTCGAGTAGGTGCGGCAATAAAATGCTCCGTATTAAAAAGGAGCTCCAGTGTCACGCTCAATGTTTGTCCGTGTGTTGCTCTGCGCTGCAGGCTTTAAACAGGAAAGCGTTTTGTGCCGGGTCGACAAATATTTCAGTGATGTATTTTCGCCGCGGAAATGATGTCTGAAAAATGCGCACGAGCACTAGACAAAAGTTTCGTTAACGGGAGTCGAACCCATGACCTCTGGATCCACGACAACAGATGCTGGGCACGCTATTCACTGTGTTGTGGTCACTTGCCTTGTACGGTTTAAAAAAATGCGCTTTTTATATCTACCACAGTGTCCTAAGAGCATTCTTCATAAAGCACAATAATGCATTATGACCGAGGAATCCGTGATTAGTTCCTTCAACGCGTCGTTTCTAAGCACTCGTCCCGATTTCGTCAACGTCTCAACACGTCCCCAGGTGGCGACTTAACCCCAAGCGTCGACGTCACTCAAAGCATCAATCAATACCAAACATACCTCTGCAACCTCTGGAACACGCCTGTTTCGCCTGGATGTAGTTGCTTATTGTCCAATTTACACTCGCTCCACGAAAAATCGTGGCCGACCAGAGGGACGAGACGACGCATGTTGCGTTTACCTCAGGTTGGGCAGTGGCGCCCATAATTAAAATTCGCCTTCGGCAGACCCATGTTGGGCATCCAACAAGTCACGCTCTTCTGGCCAACACATCGCTTGTTCTCGCGTTTCTCTCACCATTAACTACTACAGCTACCACAAGAAACTGTATATTACAAAGGTCTGTTTGAATATTATGATGAACTTAGTCGTCGGAATACATGAGTGCGACTAACTTCAACGTGTATAGATAAACTCGAAGCGGTGCTATAGCTGTCAAATACTAATAAACATTGCGCAAGGTCTCTTGTATCAATATACGGTAAACTTTAAACTACTTTTTTAGGAACACGCTTTGATTTCGTGATTTACCGATACTTAGAATGGAGGATCAGCCATGTTTTTTCAGAGGCATGATTTTGCTCATACAAAAAGTCAGGGCTGTGGCAAAGAGAGTTTGTTGAGCAAAGATGTGAAGCGCAACAAGAAATAAATGGGGAAAAGAGACAGCGTAAACAGAGTCAAAGTCACGAACCACTTACTGCAGGAACTTTTTTGCTGTTGTTGTTTTTGTTGTCTTGTAGCACCTCTTCACTCGGCGAGTAACATATCCTTATTAAGAGAAACTGTTCCGACAGTTTTGTACGCGTCTACTGTGGTAGAGAGAAACGGCTCATGTGTGTTTAGAAAAAGTTGTGAACGATTTAGAGCACGAGGTAGTCTACTATGGGAGAGCATAAGCCGTCCCGTGGGCTGTTATAGCCCTCAATAGAGCGTGTTTCTCACACGACTACATTGTTCAAACCTAAACTTGCGGCTCATGGTGCGACGGAACCCTTTCCTATGCGCTGAATCTAAATAGTCAGTGCGATGGGCGTGCTCGCTGTCTTACACGACGGCTGCAGATTCGCAGGCTTTCAATAACGAGATTTTCTAAGGATCATGATTTATTCTTTTACCGTGGCTAGCGTAGAACCTCCATAATTTCTCAGAGCATGAGCATTTGACGTCCTTTGCTCAATAACAACTTTATCTAAAAAAAAGCGGCCTTGCTTTTTTTTTGGCTTTTAGTTCAGCTGCCTAACCAATCTCAGGAGCAGATGTTTTATGGTGGATAAGTAAACAGTGACACTTAGGCGAAATTTAATACACGAAGTTTTTTTTTTTACATGAGGTCAACGTAAAAACTTTTTCTGTCCATCTCTCCGTCTATCTATTTTTCGCATAAGGCAAACAGCCAACATAAAAAAGAGGTGTGTATAAAAAAAATGGCTCTATAGCAACGCGCGACGATACAGATTTCGCCAAAAGACAATAATAGACCGTTATTGTTTACTGTTAGCATGATAGCGGTGGTTAAAGGGCAGGTAAACTGGCTCCGCCTTTTTTTTACCCCCCAAACAAGCTCGCGCATCTTTCGTAGTGTTGACCGACCTCCTTCCACGCGCAGTGGCGTCAACTGGGCGATAGGGAATGTTGACTTCATCACTGTTTGTTGAGACCTGGTTTAGACCAATCAACGTGCTGCGTGCTTCATCACGTCACCGATCGCCGATTTAACGTCACTGGGCGTAGAAAGAGGTTGGTCACGCGCAAAAAAAAAAAAAAAATGCGCGAGCTTTTCTTGCGCATTTCGGAGCCTGTTGAATAGCCCTTTGAGAGAATGGTGGTTCTGTGCAACAAACGTTCGTTGCTGATAGCGTTCTATAGTAAAGCGGAATAGCATTTATGTAATATACGTGCCCCAACTGGGATTTTGGCGCCACCTATTAGAAAGATGATAAGTTAAAGAACAGTGAAAAGGAAAATAAATCTAGTATGTTGGCCTGTACGTGTTACCGCGCAAATAATTGTTACAAATTTGCTTTAGTAATAATAGAAGTAAATAAAAGTTAACCACGCCAACGCGAAAAAATTCATGCTGCCGATTTGTTTATATCAATCTTCTAGTTAGGCGTAGAGACCTTCGAAATGGGAAGCTATCTAAAAATATCGCTAAATTATTCGTAATGCATGGTCATCAAAACTATCTGAAGGCAAGCGAAGCTATTTTAAACAGTGGTTTTGTATGAACGAAGTGAATCTTTTAACAACTACACCAAAATCACTTCGAAGCGGGCGTCCGAAAGTACTGTCATATTTACTTACGCTGCGTGCACTACGCTAACACGGTAAAGTTAAATCTGAAGTATAGCGCACGTACGGTAACGGTACGGGTACCGTACTTATCTGCGCATGCGCACATTGATTCAACTATCACAGTAAATCCGCTATCTCTCTAAGCCCGGTATACTATAACTGTCTAATATTCTACCACCCAAGCAGCCATTTATGTTGCGCTTTGCGTCGGACAGCGCCTCCTCTATCTTAAATCAGCCACATGTGGCTGGCGTTGATAAATGGAGGAGACCCTTCGTATTATACGGGCCCCGTCTGGCAGTGCCATCGCGGAACACTAAGCTGTGCAGAAACCTGGGTCACTGCCAGGTGGCAACATCATATTGCTAGCAGAGAGCTTTTTAGGGGCAAAGCTCTTTAGGATGTGGGTCGTTTCCTTCTTTGTAGTAGTAGTAGTAGTAGTAGTAGTAGTAGTAGTAGTAGTAGTAGTAGTAGTAGTGGTAGTAGTAGTAGTAGTAGTAGTAGTAGTAGTAGTAGTAGTAGTGGACTGTAACCACCTCTAGTTTATGAATTGCCTAATAGATGACGTTGTGTGTATATGTCCTATGAAATATCACTAGATGGCGTCATTGGTTTTCGTATAGTTGACGGATGGACAGACAGACAGACAGACAGACAGACAGACAGGCAGACAGACAGACAGACAGACAGACAGACAGACAGACAGACAGACAGACAGACGGATGGACGGACAGATGGACAGACGGATGGACGGACAGATGGACAGACGGACAGACAGATGGACGTACAAACGGAGAGACGGATGGACGTACAAACGCAGAGACGGACAGACGGACAGACGAATGGACGTGCAAATGGAAAGACGGACAGACGGACAGACAGGCAGACGGATGAACAGACACACGTTCACAATGTGAACAATGATCAATAGGCTGAGCAGTGGAATCATTCGGTGTTACCGTAAATCACCCGTGACTTCGGCCATTCATGAATGCATATGAGTGCTAAGTAGTCTACAATTATATACAAGGTTTACTCGTCAAACCTGGCATATTGTGGTGAGTTACGAATTTTCCTTTGATTTACCATCACTGCGTCATGGTACCAGATCTACCCCTAAGTTCGCATAGATGAGAACTGTGTATGTTCTCCGGGTGGTCATTGGTTGTTTCTAGTCATCCGAAATTCATCAGAGAGCATATCGAGACGCTACCAACTGCGCAAGCCAGTCGTTGTCCGTGATCATCATCATTACCATCATCATCATTTTATTTGCCATGGCATATTGCGGGTACCTTTTATGTACTGAGTCATGAAGGCCGACAGAGAATGTGTGGTCCGGAACGCGCTTCTGCTTCATCGTCATCAGCATCATCGTCAGCGGCTGCTCAGCGCACAAGACCCCCTCCCCCTTCCGCCAACAAAAAAGCCTCGATCTAAAGGAGCTTCGTTCCTAAAATAGAGAGAAAGCGCAACAGCAACATTGTCTACTAGAAATAGGAAAGATGGAAAGAGCAATGAAGGGGAAGTATAGCACAGTCATATATACATATATATATATAATGGCCATAAAAGTACAATGAGATCCAAAATAGGGAAAATGAGTAGGGCAAGGCTGCCTTGTCAGACTTGGTACCCCTAGTTCGCAGTTGCATGGATGGTTGGATGGATGGTTGGATGGATGGTTGGAAGAACACTATTCGTAGTCTTGAGAAGTGCGACAGCACGCAGTGGGCGTCTCCCACGTCGGGAAGGGCAGGCTAAGCCTGATCACCGCATTGTCGGCACTCTGGACAGCCCAAAGCTGGTCAACCTTATTGGGGTTTCTGATGGCAGTGCACCACTTGGCCGGGTAGGCTTGGTCGCTGCCCAGTAACAAGGGGCATTGCCGGAGCATATGATGTAAGTTAGCTACTTTCCCACAACGGGGGCAAGAGATGACAGTCCAAGTATTGGAGAAAAACTAACGGAAGAAGGCCAGAATTCGGTATGCATTCGTTTGCTGAAGTTTAAGCGTTATTGCCGGGGCTCTGTGTAGTTTTCTGTGAGGAGAGGGGTGTAGACCCTCCTGCTTAGGTACAAGTGCTGTGTTAGCTCATTGTATGTCGTGAGCTGATCTGTATTGTCCAACGTCGTGGGATGCCCCGATTTTACACATACAATCTTAGCTGCATCCGGTGGTCCTTTTAGTTACGTACCTAAGGGTGCCAGGCACGACATGTGAAAAACTGGCTGTAATTATATAAAACCTAGCCTGCATTTCTTACAAATCATCTTTATTCAACTGCAACAAAAATAATGACAGAAGGTGGCCGTAGCATTTTGATATTTTTTTGGAAATTTCGATGAATATGGATTCACACTGAAGTCACCGATGTCAATACTGAGCACAAATAGCATCAAATGTTGGGCTACAAATGTCACGCGACTTCATTCTCCGTTGTATTCATTGCGTTCAAAAAAGTTTTAACGTGTATTGCTGTAACTGGCAGGCGGAATGACTCGCCGATTTTCACAAGGCCTCCAGCTAAGGGACAACATGGTACAGTACATTGTAAAATGAAAGACATATAAATGGCTCTAAAGATCGCATTCCGCGAAAGTTCCCCACAACAAGCACTTTCCTAGCCACTAGTAAACAATGCACAAAAAAACAGCTTTGTGAACACCTGTCTATACGAAGCACCTCAATGAGCTACATGTACATTATTATCTCTTTCCTCGGCAAGCTCGGTGGCAATCGGTAGTGTATGACATTAGGATTACAATTGAAGTTTAGTAAGTTGAGAGCATAAGAAACAATTCAAAATATTTCAACTCACCGACGCTCCACGATATATAAAAGCATCAGGCTTACTCTAGAAGAATCCCCCCACATACTCACACTTCTTGACTTAAACCTGCACTTCCGCTTCGTCACCGTGTGTGGGACCACTGTCCGCAAGTAGACCATGCTAGTAGACCTCCCTGCCAGTAGAGCTCCCGCAGTACTCGCTGTGCGTGTTAGTTTGGCGGGCACGTAATCTGGTGAAGGGTCAGCACGCAAGGCGCGGCATAAGTTGCTAGAGATATCAGCAAAGGGACCACGCAGTCCCTTTGCTGATTGGCCCCACACAATGAACGGGTGGGGTGGAGTGGGAAGTCGTGAGGCGAAGTGCATAAAATAACTCTTCATCACTTTCCCCTTTCTCTCTGTCTCCACTGCCAGAACTACGCATTACTATTGCTTGTAGTGGCCACTGTCGCCACTTTCCTCTGTACGTCTTCCTATATTTTTTTCTTTGTCTGATATAATAGTGCTTGCCTGTTTTACATATTTTGGGCGCACAATTTTTTTTCCATTTTTCATGTTGCTGGAGTATGTATTCTACTCCAGACACACGAGATTGACCACTACACACTCAGGAAATCTTGAATGTTTGATAGCGCTCAGGACTCTGTTTATGCGCAGGTGTAATAGGCAAGCAGTTATGTCTCTTCCTCTGTTCTTCATTGGTTTTCGTAATATCAATCGTCCTACAGCAAGCACTACACTTATCCGAATAACAGGTACTCTGCTATCCTACGTAAGTGTGTTCTGTGTGGTAGCGACATAAGTATTTATATGCGGCGCTACTGAAGACCAAAACACTGGACATACCAAAGTTGCACTCTTGTCCACAGTAAGCTGCCAACAGTGATGAACTAGATTAGAGTGGGCGGTGTGTGGGAAAACATCACCGCAGGGTCTGAGAAAACAGCTCTGCTGTAAGACATTCGGCGGATCACACGTACCTTGGTAATCGTTGTAATGCGAAGCATGCGGTGGAAAGGTTACTGCGTTGTAAATTTGTTATTGAGTGATATGCTGCAAAGGGGCGCTGAATATATGTACAAATGTTGTACGCACCGGCGTATCTTAAATATTAAATATTCGCACTTCATGAAAAGCGGGCAGGGGAGCGCACAGTTTTGAGTGTAAATAGATTAACGCTTGAATTAGTCATGTATTTAACGCAGGAGAGTAATCGTTCGTAAGGCTTGCATGACCTAACTTAAAGATCACCTAACGGCCTCTGTGTGCACGTGCATGGTATACATCACGGGCTCTGTCTCGCATGCATGCGCGATTTCCTAAATGTATGTACGTATTTCGGTGACTGCGAGCGATTAATCACTGCATCGTTAATCGTGCCACTAGTAGAGCGTAGTGCCATCTCAGAGAATAGATTCCGTATACCGCGGAAATTCGCAGGTAGAATTGTCTGAATTCATATGTGTGGAGTGAAAAAGTCAGACTGTTTACAATTTTGAACTATACCTAAACACATAAAAGCGATTGTAGATAAAATGCAGAACACAGCAAATAAAACCAGTTCGAAAACGGTTTGTGGAGTGCAATCGCAAGGAAGCTGGAACTTCGCGATTGAGTCAAGAAGTCTCGCCTTCACAACGTTTCCTGTTGTACTCAGGGATGATTGTAGCGGACGTAGCTAGAGATGCGACAAAGGCCAGTAATGGCACCATACCGAAACCAGGGTTCGTGCACGTTTGTAGTTCGACGCTGTTTCACGGTATGGCTGGAATGCTCGGTGAACTAAATTCGTGTAATGGTGCACGCTAATGGTGCAAATAAATTCGTGTAATGGTGCACGCTGATAAACGCTTCCTGAGCTTTGTTCCCGCAGTGCAACGGTGGTTTCAGAATGCCAACGCCCTCACCCGTTATTACCGAAGTAGTGTATACCACTGCGGGTGATACGCTTTTTAGGCACGTAGTGCAGATTGGGGGGCAAAGGGCTTGCGTTAGCGCTGCCGCAGATTTGCATGCAAACTTGCGTAAGCGCTGAATTGCGTCACGTACACCGGAACAGAAGCAAGAGGGAATAGTTTTACGTTATCCCGCTTCTTGACCAAAGCATTCTCCATTGATTCGAGCTAACGATGGCTAACGTATACAAACTCATCTCTCGCTTAGTTTCGGTTTTCAAATGTCAGCAGTGCGTTTTTGATGGTACAATTCCTTTACCAGCGTTTAATATTTTATTTTTGCCATAACTTGGCATATATTTTCCGCACACACCTCAGCTTTTTTATTTTCACTTTCTAATGTTGCTTGCAATACCCGAGGACATGCCACGAGTGCGTTCGTGCCTGGCCACAACTGACAACATTTCAAGCAGCATTTCATCACAATATTTTACCGCAACATTTCACGGCAACAATTCAGTTTCACCACAACATTTTGTTGCGGAGACTGCCTACTTTGCGTCAGGCAGCTCCTGCAGGTCAAGAAATATAGGGAATATTTAGCGATAAAGTTCTTTCGTGACCTCCACCCACTGCGTCACCAGCGGGATTTGTGGAAATGATGCGGAATCGACGCTTCAGTTAGCCGTTGAGCAGGGCGGCTAATGATAGATGGCGGCGGGGTCTCCCAACTGCGTTCGGGAGAATGTCATTCCATCATTTCTTTTTTAACGGTCCGTGCAGGCACCTACCGGAAGAGTGGAGGCGGGAGGGCTGTAAACACGAGAGGAGAAAAGGCTAGGAGGGAGATGTCAATCTCACCGCTTGGAATCTCCCAGTAGCCATTTTGTTGCTTCCTTTCCCACCACCCAACCAACACGCTTCCTCACTTTTCTCCCCTTGAGTGCTGTTTGCTGCTTTCCAGACCGGTTTCCAATAGACGGCCGGTTCCTAAAAGCACCATAATGGACGCTCGTCTTTATGGGTAGCAGACGCGCATCCCCCTTTGCTTAGTACTATTGTTTTTTTATTTTTTTTCCGTGTTTGTGAGGCGAGAGTTAGGGGTGTTATTTTGGTATTGATGTGACAGTGTTGTTCTTTCTTTTTCGTGCAACCCAAACATTGAAGTCACCTCCACTGATGACCAGCTTGCTTTTCTCATCGCATCATCGCGACATCATCGCAACATCAAAGTATCGTATAGCCTTTGTATATCCCCTGTCCCCTCACATTCACTGAAATAAAAAAAACTACAAACAACTTAGTTTTAGCCCTTAAGAAAATAAATGTGCAGTCGCGAAGCTCCAGGAACTAAGCTCTACTGTTCTGTTTTTTTTTTGTGCCGAAGGAATACGCCGCTTTGCCTTCCGAATAATGGAACATAAGAGACCAGATAATCTTCTTTTTATAGCTTTCGTCTTCTTTGCTTGAATTTTTTGAATCAAATCAGTTCAATAGCGCAAGCAAAAAAAAAATAACGCTATGCTTTTTTATTTCTCCAAGAAAGAGATGGAAAGGAAGGGAGGTTAGCCACTTTTTACATCGGCTGGCTTATCAATGTTGGAAAATCGAAGTACCTCAATAATATGAAAGAAATTCTAGAAACAAATAGTACATAGAAAATGGCTGGCCCGACACATAACTCACATTTTGAGCCCTCTAACATAGGTGCTAGTGTGCTTAGGTCTATACTTTTGCACACCTTTCTTTTCTTTTTTTAACTGTGAAAGCGAATATCAGAGGCTACGTAGCAAGTCACAGGTAGTTCACATCTGCTCGGCCATGTGCCTCAATAATGTCTCCAACTCACAAGAAAAGCGTGTGGACTTCAAGTAATCTCTTTAGAACATTTGCATTAGCTTGACAGCTAACCTGCCCTTATAATGAGAAAACTTGTGATATGTGTATTCAATATGACTCTGCCCCGCCATGGTTGTATAGTGGCTTATGTACTCGGCTGCTGACCCGCAGGTCACGGGATTGAATCTAGGCTGCGGCGGCTGCACTTTCGATGGAGGCGAAAATGCTGTAGGTCCGTGTGCTCAGACTTTGGTGCACGTTGAAGAACCCTAGGTGGTCGAAATTTCTGGAGTCGTCCACTACGGTGTCTCTCATAATCATATGGGGGTTTCGCGACCTTAAATCCCACATATCAAACAAATCGATCAACATGACTCTCAACTTTAGCCCAAAGCATTCATTACGTAGTGCATTTACTCCTTACAATAAAGCTTATAACAGCAAACCCTTTAGCAAATTATGCCTTTTCAGTCGACCCAGGAACTAACCATATCATAAACATGTATCTGCCACAGACATGGTATCGCTTTCACTGATTCCTATGGTTCACTGAACATGGTGAAGGAAACAGTTAGCCTAAAAAATAATTGTTATCATGAAGTGGTGTGTGTCAGAAAAATGGGGCTAATTCGTCTACTCATAAATGGTCCACTGATAGAAGATGGTGCTCAGCAAAAAATGGCTACGAAACGATGGCGGCAATATGAAGAACCCCAAGTACCTTCAACTATGCAGTAAGAGTATAAAAAAGGCAAATAGGTATGGCTGCAAAGGCAGCTCGAAGCAACAGAGGGCTTACGCAAACGACGATGACACCATAGAGCTATGAACCTTTGGTTTCAGTGGTAGCTGCTCTCTCTGGAGTTTGGACACCCGTGTCATGTTTTCGACTGCTTCCCGACTAACTCGAACCTCTCAGCACGGAGAATCAACGTGGAAGCAGCATACTGTTACCCAGCTAAAACCTAGCAACAACGTAGAACCCCAGTCAACTAGCTAAGGCCTAGAAGCAATCTATAAGTGACCAGAATAGTTTTCAGAATCGTCCGGTGTTTGAAGCCTTGAATAACTTTGTGGAAGCTTCGCAGTTTTTTCAATATTCGGAAAATCAAAAGTACTGGCATGGAAAACAGACACAACTAAGGAAAGAATAGCTAAAGAGTGAAAAAGCAAAGAATGGATAATACGACATTGCTCCAAGTGTGTTCCTAAGAACTGTGTTGCGCGTTAGAAGATTAACAGTTAGCTCATTCAAAACTTTCAGTGCCGAGGAGGGCTTCAGTCACTTTTCCAGAGCATTTACCTCTGAATAAGGACAATTGTGAGCTCCGTTTAACGTATCTATAGAGTTCTTCTTTGCACGTACTGAAAGGGGAAAGATGACGGAGCGATGGGCGATCGATTTTTCGGTAGTATACTATCGTCGCATTCTGGGCTGTTGGGCACTTCAGCGGTGTCAGTAAGAGGACTGACTGCTGCTTTTTTGTCATTGTTATTGCTTCTAAGCCTTTGTTGTCGTCCTGGTATCTATATACAGAATGTTCACTGGAGTGTAAACAATGTACCACGAGGAGTCGTGAGGTGAAGCCACTATTGCCTAAGTGGTCATGATGCGGGAATTGTACAAATTAATTTGAAAGATGGGGGCATGTACATGCATTTATCAAGCCATTTTTGGCCACCCTTTTAAGCTGCACTTGATCTCGTCAGGCGTACATCAAATTTGATGAAGTGGAATGTCCTACCGTACGATTATTTGCGTTTCTTTCAATCATTTGCGCCGCCTCCCTCTCCAAAAAAATACTGGTTACTTTAAAAAATTACTAACACAGTCAATAGGATATGCAAAGCGTATGTTTCATTGTCATGAACGTCACTCACAGCTCAGAAGTAAAAGGCAAAAAAATGAGCTATACCTCGTTGGAATAATTCCTTTTTTTATCGATAGCGAACGAGAGAAAAGAAACAGCTGCAGCGTATTTGCTTACTGCTCAAGCCCGAGGCAAACTGCTCCCAATGCGGTCCTCACTGCACAGACCAGGAATAGAGATAAGAGTTTGATTACATTTTTTTCTCTTTGTTATTTTCGTAGTTCTGAGGACTTGTCCTCATTTCTCCATTTCAACCGAGTGGGTGTTTTTACCTGCACGGCAGTGTTTTTTTTTTCAATATAAAGATGAATGAAAGGTTCGAAGAGGCTCAAACGGGCATGGCAAATGTTGTGCACGATATATTGCAAGCGCAAGTGCCGTAATAAATTGCGATTCAGTTGTATTTTTGTTTTTTTAGTTTAGCTCTCCTATAGTTTGTTTCTTACAGTTCACATGCGTTCGAGCATTCATAAAATAAATAATTACGAATAATTGTAATGTGTATACGTCCTAATTGCATGAAAACAAAGAAGACGGCACACTGAACTTACCTTGTCACATTCAATTTTTTTTCAATAGCTTAAATGTCACATACTATGCTGACGTCAATGCAGCAGAACCTCTACTCACGTAAGAATACACGTGTGTGCTGAAATATAGCTTTTCTCTAAGAAACAAACATTAGCTATGTTCAAGCAACGAAAAGTAAAAAAAAATTAATTACGGGAACTTGCGTATCTAGGATGATTGTAGATTTTAATCTTTACTTTAAGGGCTTCAACGTACAGACTGCGCTATTTTGATTCGAGAAAGTTGAACAATATCTTGGAAAACATTATGTCAAATATAGAGTGTTTGAATAGCACTAATGCTATGATGTTATTTTGTTAACACCTTTCCTATTATGTGCTTATGTTATCACCTTTCCTCTGAAGTTGTAATATAGCTTAGAAACGCGCTGTTTTTAGTTCAGTTCTCACTACATGCGTCCCTGTCAACATTTTTCTTTGTGCTATGTATCTTTATCTATACTAACTCTGTGTATTTTTAAAAATTGCTACGTCAAGTGTTTTCCGAGAAATAAGAATAATTTTTTATTTGAATATTTCAGATTGTGCGATCCTGGCATAATACTGATAATCTATGCTCCTTTATCGTTCAAATTAAGGTTACTTTGGCATTTTGTTTCAGGTAAAAAGCTACCCCATTTTTCCTAAGCTTCTTTGGCGTGTGTATTTGAACATGTAAAAATATGTGTGCTCTGGCAAATTTATTCTAAACTGTGACTTTAAATAGCTAAAATTATTAAATTGGAATATTTTAGTTTCTGCCTTAGGTATCAAAATCTTATCTTCCACTAGAATGTTTATTTAAACCACATAAGTGATGTCTCCAGCGGAAGATTACGGCTCTGAGATTACGCTGTATTTAGCATGGGCGTGTCTCCTGCATTGGTAGAAAAATGAGCACCATGCCACCTATCGTTAGTTGGAATTTTCAATTCCGAATTCTGACACCAATATATTTTTGATGTTACTCTATTTGTGAGCGTTGCTGTTCATACGGTAATTTATTCTTTCTTGTTTCTATATCTTTCATTATCTACATTTTAAGATTGTATACACATATCTTTTTGGAATCTGCTAGCATTCACTGCTGAAAAGCCAGAACCTCGGGAGACCGCGAATCGAACGAGCTAAATAATGCGGCGACACCGCCATCGAGCATGCCAAGCATTTGAGTGTGCGTGGTGTTCTGTACAATTTTTCACAATAGCGTCTGCAATCAATAGGAGGAACTTTTGTGCAACTTTAGTTAACAGCGTTAATCAGAACGCTCGAATAGGAGTATAGAACTATGGCTTTTTCTGCGCATGTCACGTGGTTCATAAATATAAACACCTCACAATCACCGTCTTGAGGCCTTCAAGAACATAATGATTGCCGCAACGCGGTGGTCTAGTGACTAAGGTACTCGGCTGCTGACCCGCCGGTCACGGGATCAATTCTCGGCTGTGGCGGCTGCATTTACGAGGGAGGTGGAAATGTTGTAGGCCCGTTTTCTCAGATTTGGGTGCGCATTAAAGAACCCCAGGTGGTCTAAATTTCTGGAGCCTTTCACTACGGCGTGTCTCATAATCATATGCTGATTTTGTGACGTTATATCCCACATATCAATGATGAACATAATGATTGCTAGAAAGTTTCGTACATTGAGTAATGACTTCAAGAGCCACAAGCGTTTCATGCGAACAATAAGCTTTAGTTCAGTTAGCTGCTGCACACCACTCGCTCTGATCTCCGTGTGTTCGATGGATCATCAATCGAAACGCACTTGCTCTGGGCTGTCTGGATGGAAGTGCTGGTTAACATCAAGCTCCTTGTCTGAGAAAACTGCGTGGCCAGGAGATTTGGTCACAGAAGTGGTAATCAAACGACAAGTATACATTACCCCGTGGCCCCGTGGTCCCAAATAAAAAAAAGGAAAAGAATGCAACGTGTACAAAGAGGCTCTATTGTAAAGGAAGAATGTCACGCTTAGGTGGAACGCCCGTTCCCGCGGGAATTCGGCGAGACACCATGGCACCGCCGGCGAGATGAGCCCATGATGACGGTCGCGTCAGTAAAGCAGCATGCACGAGACGGCGACACCATCGAGGATAATACGTTCCCCTCCGTCATACATCAGAGTCAGTGTGACGTGCAAGCTGTCGGTTGAAAGGAGGCAGTCACGAAAAGACTATAGAAGCGCTGTTGCTGGGCGGCCTACATCGGTTAGAATGTACAGATGGGGACGCCTAGGGTAGCCTGGCGGAAATATGAAGAAGTAGAAGCTCGTCGCTGCCGATGCATTTCCCCAGAACACAAAAAACTATAGGTGACACAAGGAAAAAAATAAAGTAAGGGCAACCTTGCCATCAGGCCTTGCGTATATGTTGCGGTTTCATCTGCCCATATACAGTATACAGATGGCGTTGAAAGCGCTAAACGTTGTCATGGCATCACAATTGCATCAAAAGGCTTTTAGATACGTTGAAAAAATAAATTGAATTTCATGACATTGGCCAATTTTACGGTGTAAACTGCTATGAGATGGCAGAAAGGACCGTTTTTTTTTGGCACCGTATACTATCCGCCGTTGCTCTCCGTAACGACTATGGCAATAAACTAAAACAATTAAGTAAAAACGCCGAGAACAGAGCGAGATTTGAACACTGGCCCTCTGTGTACCGGCCCAGCGAAGGGCAGGAACCAGCGCTACCTCGTGTTCACGCTCAACACGATTTTGTATGGAAAGATGGCCATGCCGCACGGTTTCATGGGTTACGTGACCGATGAACACGGGAAAGAAGCTACTCGTTTTCGTCATCTTCTTGGAGTGATGATGATTTCAATACAGATATTTATCTTGTGCCCGGAAGTGAACACCGTGATGGCGGTGAATGAGTAGCTCCACCGAAAATAACGAAGACAGCTCGGACGCGAACATAGCGAGTACCCGCCAGTGAAGCCGCTTTGCGATATTCCGTGTTTGGAAATTTTCCACACAGCCCCGAAGCTTTCCGAGTGAAATACACTGAAGAGGCTTTGCCTACAGAAGTGAACAAACCTGCTTTATTTGTAAGGTTTTATTTATCAGCAGCAGGTAGCTGGTTTCCTCTGTATTGCTTGGACATAAACTTTATTACGTTCGTTTTACTAAGTTTGAGGTAAAAATATGTTTTCAGCATCGCCTAACTACTTTTTTAGTTTGATGAGAATCGGAATGAGCAATAATTAAAATAACCTTTTTGCCGGAAATAAAAAAAAATAGCGGGTAAAGGGTTAAAAGCCTTCAAGACACGAGTAACATTTTCGCATGAGCTTGAAAGAGCTCTGTGGCGCCGAGCAAACGTGTGGTAAAATAGTGGTAAAATGCGCTTTTGTGTTGGTTATGTTTTGCACGTGTTTCCAAGGCACCCAGCTTTCAAGTTATAGATCGGCGTATTCATTTCAAATGTCTACTCATGGCATGTTGCACATCTGATATCACTAACTTACGAATCTTTGATGTGGACTAGCAAGAATGGCTAATAAGAGCATACCGGCAATCCTTTCATATAAAACAGTAGTCGATGGAGAAGCCCTCAAGTACATATGTAGAATGCAGATACATCTTGTGCTGTTTGGAGCCTCAGCGGTCATGTACAGAACCTTAGTGATCAATGACGCCACTCACATTTATATTGATGATGCGGGGGACAGTCGTTGGCCTCCCACTTTTTTATGCGCCGCCAGCTTTCTGTGGTATATTATTAATGAAATGCAACGATTGTCCATGGTTCTTTTGAGTGGTGCGCAACCATTGTGTCCGGTAATTTTTCTCCAAAACAATGAATGGGAAGAGTTTCTTTCTGACGTATAGCAATATTGAATGACCAAAGGTGCAAACCCAAGTGAGAAGATACCCTGTCAAAGAACACACACAGAGTGCTTGGTCCATCAGGAGTATATCGTTTTGACTTAATTTGGAATAAATCCAGCAGCTTCTGAGTGTCTATTTGTTTTCTAGAGTAAAATGCAACATAAACATCAGCAAAGACGTTGCCTTAGCTTCAGGTATAGGATAGGCTAGCAAGTTTGGCAAAGCAGTTTAAAGTAGGACCGTGAAGTGTTAGCTCAAACTAGGGACAGTTTTGCAATAGATGCAATAGTGTACAGTGCTAAATACGAATAATAACTTTCAAATTTAACTGAGATCGTACGAAAGAGACAGTTTCATTATATATGCCAACCGCCACAGTGACTTTAAAGGGTGACATTATTTGCCACATACTGTTGTCACATGATTTAAAATGGCTGCGCGAAAAATTATTACAAATGTAAGCTTAACCGAAGCCTTAATTTGATATAGATGTTCATGGACATAGTAAGGTAAGGAGCTAATTAGGTGCCGTATTCTGTGCACCACACATGAGAGCCAAGATGCAGTGGTAACAGAAACACAAAGCGCAAAAAACATGCAAGCACTGAAACTGCCTTTGCAAAAAAAATAAAAGTAAATACCGTATGACCAATAAAAGTCGTACGAAACTAAATGCCACGGTAACGTTTCCCATTTTTATATAATGCTAATTGTGTGGCTGTGAGAGCACACTCTTTCTTACTACTATCAAAGTTTGCTTTCAAATGCCCATAAAAGAGTCATTGCTCATACATGATGAATACTGTAAATCTTATGCTTCCATAATAAAAAACAAAATGATCCCATCTGATAAAATAAAATTATTTCAAGAAAGGCTGTGAATTGAATAAAGAAAATATTTTTTTTAATTTCCATGTTGATGGCTTCTTTTCTATACGTGCATGCCACAGTTTCATTACTGAATTTACGAAGTGCAATATGATCGAATGGAGTCACAGCCATGAACAGCAAACTTCAAAATTCTTGTTTTCTTTAAAACATTGTATTAGTGACAAAACGGGCAATTAGCTGTCAAATAGAATTAGAAATAATTTTTTCTCTGCAGACAAAATTTTAAAGGCTATAGTTCCAACTCAAGAACTTATTTTTTGATTTTATTTTCTATATAAACACGGTTTCCGGAGGGAGCACCACGTGGTATAAGTTCCGTCTTAACGTGGACGAAAAGTAATTTTTTATGAGCGGTAATGTTTTCTCATACTACCTAGAAACCACAGCGATCTCAAATATTTTTATTTCATAATACATCTTCGCAGAAAAAGTATTCATTATACTCAGATATGCATACATGCATAAGTAAAAAGTATGAACGAATATTTTAGAGGTGTTTATGACAATGACATCGCAGTACTATTATTTTTATTCGACCACCTTACTCTTACACTTCTGCCTATTATGTATTGTAAAGTTGTTATTCAACCGACAACGACACCCTCAGAATTCTTTTCCTCACAAAAAACCTTGAGACGACATTCTGCGAAATGCGGAAGGCTCCGATGTTACGAAAAAGGTTCTATTAATCGAAATACTTGTGTAGGGCATTTTATTTCAATCGAAGAAACCAACCAGAACAATTTTTCGGAATATATTGCACATACCCGCGAAAATGGCAAGGTCGATTGGTTGATTGATTGATATGTGGCGTTTAACGTCCCAAAACCACCATATGATTATGAGAAACGCCGTAGTGGAGGGCTCCGGAAATTTCGACCACCTAGGGTTCTTTAACGTGCGCCCAAATCTGAGCAAAAAAATGGCAAGGTCGTATGGCGTAGAATTCACCGCATTCCTTGCTGTGCCAGTTTGCATGCATGAAAACTGGAAGACGAAGAATTGTGTTTTGAATAGGAGCTACTTCTGCTAACTCCGGCGTATTTCAGTTGTAATTTAAGTCTGTTGATGAGTTTTCGCTGCTCCCTTGGAGGGGATGGCTGTAGACCACCCCGGGCGCCTGCCGGCACCAGCGGCGTCAGCGGCGGCCGCCTCCAGGAAGCGGATGGGACAAGCGAGTGACAGCGACAGTGAAGATACTCATGCTTACTATCTCAGCAGTGAGGACTTTTCAGATGATGGTTTCCAACCTGTGCTGAGCCGCAAAGCGAAGAGGAGGAACATGAGGACATCTTCATCCTCAACTATTCAAACTGTAAGTGAAGCGCCAAAATCGAACACTTATATCATATCATCCTGTGTCTGCCTGCACTTCCTACCGTCAGCATGAAACGCCTTAACAGAGAGTCTGTGTCGAGGTCTCTGGAAACGCTCGTGCCAAATGAGATCACGGACATAAGAGTGAACGCCAGAAAGAATATACTGGCTGTGGACGTTTTGCACGCAAGTGCGCTGGGCGTTCTGCGCAGTGTAACTGACTTGGACGGCAACCAGGTGCGCTCTCATGTTCCCTTGGGATGTGATGTAGTAACCGGCGTGATCTACGACATAGATGTGGCTATTTCCAATAATGACTTACAATTTCTTGTCAAGTCAACAACTGATACTCCAATTGTTCATGTCACCCAGCTAGGCAAGTCTCGCTGTGTGAAGATTGCGTTCAAGAGCACATCACTCCCCTCTCATGTGTAGGTGGGGTTTTTCAGACATGCTGTGCGGCCTTTCATTCCAAAGCCTCTCCAGTGCCGTAAATGCATAAAACTTGGACATGTGAGCAGCGTCTGCGAGAATTTGGTGGTATGCCACCGCTGCGCCGAGCCCCATGAAGCGGATAAGTGCGTCGCAACTGTAAAGAAATGCTCTAATTGCAATAGATCCCATAAAGCCACATCGAAGGACTGCCCGCGGATTCAGAAGGAAATTGCCGTCTTGAAGGAGATGGTGCGCGATCACTCATCTCATCGAGAAGCCGCAGCTAAAGTCAGAAGGCGTCGTTCACGTCGACGTCGGTCTTCAAGGACGCCCGCTACCTCGTCGATACGTTTGCCAGATCCCTCATCAGTACCACCTCCTTTGCCTCCCAGACCACATGCCGTGGGAAAGGCTGTAAAGGACAAAGCCAGTGAGCATACCCTAACTGCGACAGATTGGCCTGCACTTCAAAGGGAAGCAGCATCAAGCGAACCGAAGGAGTTTCATGACGGCCAGTCCACGATCCCGGTTCGAGATCTTTCCAACCAAGACAGGCAAGTGACTGCAATCGTGCAATCATTAATTGCCACGATTCGCACGCTACTGAGCAGCATACAATCTCCGTCTGCTAAGAGTGCACTGCAAATACTGGATGCACTGAATCTAGTTCTTGCTAACGTCGTATAAGCACAATGGCTCAACAAAATCTCATCTTCCGCACTGAAGTTAAAAGTGCGTCGATTTTTCAGCGGAATGCCAGAGGCATGAAGTCCCGTATCTCGGACTTTCGTCAATTTGTTCTGGCCAATCAATTCCCTATACTTGTCATATGTGAACCAAACGTATCAACGCCTTATAGATTGTCCGGTTATGAAGCTTTTTGTTCAGCCGCTTGTGAAGAACGAATTAAATTAATTGTTTACATTCGCACAGGCTTGACTTATCTTTCGCACCCAATAAGTTCAAATGACGACAATCAGTACGTGTGTCTTCGTGTAAAGAAGAATGCGATTTCGTTCACGCTCATTGGTGGATATATATCTCCGTCATCACGATTTGACTGCGGCAGATTAAAAGACTTCCTAATGAGGACCGATGGGCCTGGGATCATCACCGGTGACTTCAACGCCCCTCACATGCTTTGGGGGAACACTAGGATGAATGCCAGGGGCCGGAACATTGTCACATTCGCTTCCGATTACGACGTTTTCATCATGAACGATGGTACCCCCACATATCTGCGGGGTCTCACGTATGGCAGTTGCCTTGACCTGACATTGGTGTCACGGTGCTTCTCTCACAAAGTTGAATGGTTTTGCGATAATGAGACTCATGCAAGTGATCACATACCCACCTACGTGATGATCGATGGTATCATCAAAAATGTATCTTGCATGTTGTAATTGGCACTGACTGGTCGATGTTTACATCGCGTGTTGAGGACGCTTGCCAAGAAGGCCTCGCCTGCAGCCTGGAAATTACCATAGCGGAAGCTATGCAAGCGTCCAAATGTAAATTACCATTTTTGTCTAAAATAACACAGTTTCACATCGAACTGGAAAGATTACGAGCTATACGAAGGCGTGCTGAACGACGATACAGACGCACAAGATCAATTTACGATCTGAGGGAAGCAAAACGGCTCCAGAAAAAGATTCAACGACGCATTTACAAGCTGGAGAGCGAATGCTGGAAAGCATTCTGCGAATCTCTAGACCCTCATAAACCGCTGTCATATATCTGGAGAACAGTTCGTGGTCTTCGCTCCTCTCCGCAACAACGGCACCCTTTTAAAGCTTTGGCACTCCATCATGGAAAAACAGAACTCGAGGTGGCAGAAGAATTTTGCACGAGAGTTTCCGGGATAATTATGAACGAGAGCATCGACGCCGTGATCGCTCCTGAGACGCGATTACCAGAAATGAACATTCCATTCTCCATGGAAGAACTGGAAGGTGCGTTAGTCGCTTCTAAGCGCATGTCATCGCCAGGTCCTGATGGTATTACTTATAGTGCGTTGGGACACCTTGGACAAAAAGCCAGAAAAGAACTTTTAACATGCTTCAACAACTCCTGGCTCAATGGCAGTGTTCCCTGAGAATGGAAAATAAGTCGATTTATACCACTTTTGAAATCGGGAAAATCACCACTGAACTGACAGCGTATCGCCCTATTGCCCTCGCAAGCTGCCTCGGAAGAATGATGGAAAGAATGGTTCTATTTCGTCTCGAGTGGTACTTGGAACGATACACCAAATACCCTTCTTGCATGGCAGGCTTTCGTCGGGGCCGCTCCTCCATCGACTGTGTCCTTGACTTATCGACATTTGTTCAACAAGAACAAAGTCGCAAGCGCATATCAGTGGCACTCTTTCTTGACGTGAAGGGTGCATATGATAATGTAGCTCACGATGCCATCCTCACTTCTCTAGCAGCAATGGGCATTGGTAGACGAATGTTTCAATGGATAAAAGATTATATCACTGGCAGGGATTTCTTTGTGCAAACATGTGAGTGTACAACTGCTGAACATTACACCTACTACGGAGTACCTCAGGGAGGTGTTTTAAGCCCCACATTGTTCAATGTGACCCTCATTGGTCTGGTGACGGTTCTGCCAAAGTCGGTGTGCCTATCCATATACGCCGATGATGTTTGCCTCTGGAGTGCTGCAGTTACTCGCCCTCAGGTGCGTGCACGAATACAGCGGGCAGCAACCCTCACAACAGCCTACCTTCAGAAACAAGGCCTAACTATATCAACTGTGAAGTGCGCGTTGATGGCGTTTACACGCAAACCAATGACGCCATACCCTGTTTACATCAATGAGCAGAGTGTGAAATATGCACGGACGCATCGTTTCCTGGGCATAATCATCGACACAAGTCTTTCGTGGAGCCCACATTGTGCGTACTTGAAGAAGAGACTGCTATCTATTGTGAATATAATGAAATTCATGTGTGGGAAAGCATGGGGAACTTCTGTGGCCTCCATGTTACAGCTTTACAGGGCCCTATTTCTGGGTCTATTGCGCTACAGCTTGCCGGTACTGACTAACACTTGCAAATCCAATACTCATTCATTGGAGAGTTTACAGAGTCAGGCACTGGGTATCTGCCTAGGACTGCCCCGATGCGCTTCTACTTATGCTACAATCATGCTTGCCAAAGACCATCTGGTCAGAACATATAGAGTTGTGAATTGCCTCAGAACGCACATTCGACATGCTAGCCATGTCCCCGACCACCACTTGGCCCTTCTACCCTCCGGAAGACCACGTGCTACGTTTTCAGACGTCATAGCCAAGCACCTAAACAGCATTCCATCAGGATATACGCCGGCTGCGAGAATGGCATGTCCTTTGTGGTGCCTCGACCAGCCGCAAGTACGTCTAGAAATTCCGGGAATTAAAAAGAAAAGCAATCACTCCAGAGTAGCATTGAAGCAAGCAACACTGCTATTATTACATAAGTTGTACTTAGACCGAACGCAGATATACACTGATGGGTCCGTCTCGTCCAGCAGCTCATCAGGTGCCGCTGTAATTCCGGCTGCAGCAATGACAATCAAGTTTAAGTTGTCGCATATGACTACATCTACGGCATCAGAGATTGCTGCTATAAGGGCTGCTTTACAATATCTCGTTCAAGAGCGTCCAGGAAAATCGGTCACATTCTGTGATTCGAAGGCAGCGCTTTAGAGTTTGCAGTCTGCCATGCGTAGGAGGAGTCATGACCAATTGATACAAGAAATAAGACGTTGCCATCATGAAGCTCTAGCACGAGGGCATGATATTATATATCAATGGCTGCCTGGACATATCGGTATTACCGTAAATCAATTAGCCGATAATGCAGCCCCCTCAGCCCATGAAGGAACCCGTGTAGTCCCGATTCCTCTATCAAGGAAGGATGCAGCAAGACAACTTTACCTGCTGGCTCGAGATCTCACACGCACGTTCTGGTCGTCTACCAGCTTCCAAAGGTGTCAATTTTACGAACTGGATTCTTCGCTCAAGCTAAAGCTATCATCACAACTTTCCCGCTCCGATGCGACACTGTTATGTCGCCTTTGGTTGGGTGTTGCATTTACAAAGGTGTACTCCTTTCGCATTGGTACGGCAGACACTCCTACACGCGACTACTGCGGAGCTGAAGAGACCATCGAACACGTCCTGTGCACCTGCGCTTGCTACGACACACAGCGATGCGAGCTCCGGATGGTTTTGAATCAACTTGACCCCTGACCATTTTGTGTGGAGAAGATACTAGGACCTTGGGCATCTGCCTCAGTTGCGCAGAAAGCAACTAAAGCATTGCTACTTTACCTAAAGTCAACAAACCTGAGTGATCGCCTGTAGACTGTGTGTGCTCCCCGACTGTGCTCGTGATTGTGCGTACCTTCTCATCTCTCTGCAACCTCTTTTCTTCCCTTTATTCCTTTTCCAGTGCAGGGTAGCAAACCGTATGTGCGTCTGGTTAACCTCCCTGCCTTTTCTTGCATCTTTATCTCTCTTTCTCTATCTCTCTTGCATGCATGCATGCATGGATGGATGGACGGACGAACGGATGGACGAACGGACGGACGAACGGACGGACGGAGGGATGGATGGATGGATGGATGGAAAAGAGTTGGAAGACGCTTCCGGAAATGTTCCCTCGTCCTGGCAACAAGGAGTGCGTTCATGTTCGCCAAGGTCTGCCAAAGAGTGCGACAACCAAATGTAACGCCCGTAATTGTTACATGCTCTTGGTAAGCGGTAGTGGTGTTTTTTCACTATCGCCACCTTAAGACAATAATATAGAACTTTTAAAAGACATTCCTTTGAGCACGGTTTCTGTCATGTAGTTACGAATATATCAAACTTAAAGAGAAAACAGCTTGACATTGCGATTGTATTTAAAGTGATTAGCATAAACTTCATTGTCTGGTGTAGTTTCTTACTTCCTAATTTAAGCGCAGTTTTTCGCGCCTAATAGTGAAATAACCAGTTTAAACGTGTACCCTACTGATTCATCAGTTTGTATCGGATACAATATTTTTTAAATGGGTACCCCAAAACACAGATTTCTGTGTCGCAGGCGACTTCCACGTGGGTACTCAGATGCGGAGCTCTCCAGCCAACTCGTGCGCTTGAAGCCATGTAAAACTTAAAGCCAAAAGAAAAAGCGCTGAACAAACAAAGTATGCACAAGCCATATGCACCTTCCTTCATTGCGTGCCTTGTACTTGCACTCATGTTTTTTTTATATGACCACACGTATACAATACTAATTAGCCCACTTGCCATCCTGATACCTGGTGTCTCTATAGTATAGGGTTCATGCAAAACTAATGCGCAACTTTTTTACTTTGTTTGCAACGTTCACTTGTCAAACCCACCTTTGGAACAGAAAGCATGGCATAAGGATATTACTTGTTGTTCTTTTTTGTGCTGCCTGAGTAATGCTCAGATTTCTGCACATTAAATATTGACATCAACGAAAGCACTGCGCGTTTGCTGGTTCTACGAACAGCGTTAAGATTATTACACACGGCTTTCTTTTTGCTAACAAAATGGGGATTAAAAGCGATTTGTCAGGATCTAGAGAAAGTCAGTGATGGTGGCAGAAGCCTTGCCCCGCCGCGGTGGTCTAGTGACTAATGTACTCGACTGCGGACCCGCAGGTCGCGGTATTAAATTGCGGCAGCGGCGGTTGCATTTCGGATGGAGGCGGAAATGTTGTTGTGTGCTCAGATTTTGGTGCACGTCAAAGAACCCCAGGTGGTCGAAATTTCCGGAGCCTTCAACTACGGCGTCTCTCATAATCATATGGTGGTTTTGGCACGTTAAACCCCACAAATCAATCAATCACCTTTATCTGACAGCCCCACACTTTGTTCCAGGAACGTGTGATTGTTTTTATAAAACGCAAACACCTCCCAGTCACAGCAGTGCTTAAATATGCTGCCAGCCTAAAGGAAGATTCTACTGTAGTTCCTTTAATGTTGAGAGCTTGGTAAAGAACTCTTTAGTCTTCTAAGCTTTTAACTATTTAAATATTTAGGGGTTCCCGGCGTATCTTGAAAAGAAAGATTGGGCTACCCTGCCAATTTCACTTTGTCGTACGAGGCCGACCCTTCTATGCTCGGCCCGGTCGGTTATTTGGAAGAATGCCAATAAATATCCCCTGTATACGTATTCTCAGCTTTATAAACTACTGATAGTGCACCTTCTCTAACAATGCTTGAGCATGGCCTTCCAAACAAGACTGCGCATATTGCGTAGCTTCAGCTTTTTCGAGGATACTGGTTCTGCAGTTGCACTATTGAGAGGCATCGTACGGCCTCTTGTCCCAACCAAGCTTATGTAGATTCCACCACACTTAAAAATAATTGCTACCTAAATACATTTTGCATATTGTCATTGTTCATCATTAGCCTATTTGTTCCACGCACCATTATGTTGTTTTTCACGAGATGTGGACCTGTGTCTGTTTGTACTTCGTCTTTTGCTGCTTTCCAGCTCTCAACAATGCCTTAACTTTGACTTGATGATTCAATGTTTAGACCTCCTAGAAATTCACCACAGCAACTATACGTAATTCAGTACATGCTTTGCTTTCTTTATATTCGATTATACCAGACTTCATTGAGAGCATTCATGGGTATTGCTACTCACCATTATTCTTCTTGCCTAGTGGGATTCATCACTGTAATTTTAACTATCAAAACACCCGCAAATGGTACGTCCCTTTATTAGAATACACACCGTAGGGACAAGCTTTCAATTTACATCTGGCAAAAGTAGAACACCGGAACAAAATAGTTAGATTTGAAGTTGTTAACACTCATAGGCTACTTATTCTAACCACTTTCACTTACACCGTCTCATTGCTAAAGGCGACACATATAATGCAGTAATGTAAACGAATGTATTGGCTTGACTTGCAAAAAAACATGACTATACGACTTCTTTCTTTTTTCTTCTAACATGCTTGATTTTTACGATTCAAAAGACTGACTTGTGGTGTAGCAAACATATAAAATCAGAACTCTTAACACCTAAAGCAAACAAGTTACACTCGTAGATAAAGTTGACCAACGTTCGGTGGAACGGTGCTCTTATACATCCTTCAAAACTCCCAATCTGGCATTGTTTTTGAAAGTGCTAAAAAAAAGTAAGCACGTACAACTGCATAAGGCACTCTGTGAGGTGCCTCGTGGGCAGGAACTAAGTATGGAGTCAGCTCTGAATAATTTTATCATGCCTAAATTACACGTACACGAGTGCTGCTTGCAGCGATGGCGAAATACTGCAAACGACATCACCCTCCACCATTTTTCTCGTGGCCGCACACTGCCCTTGTAAGCGTGAAACGAGGCGGATACTTGATATAAAGAATTCACTCATTAGAAGAACGGCTGAATATTTCATTTTCTCTATGAATTAGTTAATTTACACAAATAAAAGGGCAGAAGGAAGTGATTCCTTCGACTAACAGCTTACAGTTTTAAGCTTCGGCTTCCCATTAGTATGCAAAAGGAGGGAGCCAGACGCAGAAAGGCTCACGTCTTCTCGCTAAGCAACAGAGATAAATTATAGAGCATAGTACACTTGCTTGTTTCTTGAAGTGTATTTTCTTACAATGTCAGGTGCGTCTATTGAACGCACAGCAGAAGTAATCTAAACTGAGTGATTATCAGGAACAAGGTATTTGTTCCAAAGTTTACGGTTTCACAGATTCACTCTGCGTATTGAACGACTCACCATTTAAACTGTGCACTTCTTTCGATGCACCCCCTGATATTCATGCTTGACATGGCAAGTCCTATTATTTTTTGCGTGAACCTGTATTCGAACGGATGCTTTTGCAAAAAGAAAAAGACACAATTCCACGGCTCGCATCGGTGTTGTTTGTGAGAAAGGCTTAAACTTTGTTCATTACAATGTTGCTGTCGTACGCAAAACCACTTTATAATTATATTCACTATAGCAGCAATGGGAAATATGCTGAAGTAGTGCTTTAATGAAAAAAACATTCAATGTTCCTAACAATCTCTCTCAGAGCAGTGGCTTTGAAGTTGCATGGAAGCGTGCGGTTTATTCAGACACTTTGGATTCACTATAGACTTGGCATACGCAATATTTTTTTGTGCCTTGGCGTGTCATGCGCGAACATTTTTTTAATATACTCAAACTTCACATTGAGAGCTTTTCTTCCAACTTCTCTTGAAAGATGGCTTGAAACAATAAATTACAAATTTCATGTTGTATCTTGCCTCCTCTTTGTATTCATGGCAGTGTAGCTTCAAGCTCAGTCCTCGGAACCAAAGAAAAAAAGTGGGCCCGTATTTTAATGTTACACAGGAAATGACGTTGCCCCACCACGGTGGTCTAGTAGCTAAGGTACTCGGCTGCTGACCCGCAGGTCGCGGGATCAAATCCCGGCTGCGGCGGCTGCATTTTCGGTAAAGACGGTAATGTTGTAGGCCCGTGTGCTCAGATTTGAGTGCACGTTAAACAACCCAAGGTGGTCGAAATTTCTGGAGCCCTCAACTAAGGCGTCTCATCATATCGTGGCGTTGGGGCGTTAAACCCCACATACAAAATGTAGTCGAAAGAACATAGTGTTGCGTCTGGAGAGAGGGAACAAAACGTTTATTAAAGACGATAGTGTTTCTTGGAGACCTTCGACGCAAAAAATTTTGGTCTGTCTGTCTCTCTGTAGATTTGTCTGTTTGTCCACTCTTAACAGCATTGGGTATTCGAAACAGCCGACCCCATCCACAGCGACCACCTACGTTGCTCAAGATTCAGCGTTCATATTTGTACAATTGTCGATTAAAAAGCAAATATTGCTGATGTCTGAAGCACCATAACAACACGCATATATTCTGCATGGGCGCCTTCTACTAGAAGAGGCATACATAAGTAATTTTAAGGACCGTAGTGCTTATCACGCTGCGCTGACCATGCAAAGCTTGCACGGAACGCGAGTGTTTCCAATGCTTTGCTAAAACGAGACGGTGGTGGCACCTACCCGTCACGTTGCGTACTACACCTTATCACCACTGAGATGGGCGTGCACACCCGTCTCAAAGCCACTCGCTCTGTTATGGGGAAAAAAACTGCCAGATGGCGCTCATGTCTCACGTGTGACATAACTTGATGCGCTCGTTCGACTCCGCTGCACGCTCGAGGCACTTTAACGCAGCGCCCCCAAAATACCATTCACCGATTTTCTTGAGCAGAACATCAAATAAATGTTTTGTTCACTCTTTCCACACGCAACACTGTCGTCTTCCGTCGACATTTGCAGATTAAATGCAGTTACGGGGCAAACTTTAAGGAAAAGTTATCTTGAAAAACGAAGCGCGCGGCATGCATGCCTGTCTAGGAGGTGATAAGGTGTAGAACGCAAAGCAACGGGTAGGTTCCGCCACCGTGTCGTGTTAGCAAAGCGTTGTAAACACTTGTTTCTTCGTGCAAACGTTGCATGGTCAGCGCAGCGTGATGAACGCTGCGGTCCTCTGAATCATTTATGTATGCCTTTCTAGTAAAAGACACACATACAGAATATTGACGTGTTGTTATGGTGCCTCAGATATGCGCAATATTTGCTTTTAAATTGACAGTCGCACAAGTATGAACGCTGAACCTTGAGCAATATTGGTGGGCCCTGCGGAAGGGGTCTGCCGTTTGGGGTATCGCCTGCTGTTTTTAAGGTACCATTAAGGGCAGACAAACCGACAAGTGGACAGACAGACGGACAGACGGACAGACAGACAGACAGACAGACAGACAGACAGACAGACAGTCAGACAGACAGACAGACAGACAGACCAAGACTTTTGCGTTGAAGGTCCCCAAGAAATACTATCGTCTTTAAAAGGTGGGTGGAGGGGGGTGCCTAAATCGTGCGATACATCATTGTCATTCCATCGTTCTCGATGTATCCTAAAATAGTTTTGTGATCTCAGATTCGTGAGGTAATAAACTCCGATACTGTGGTCAATTGATCTTCTTATGGAGAAGTTCTTCAGGGTCAATTCGCAACAACGCCGTTATTGCGTGTCTGTGAGAGCCATGATAAAAGTTCTTGGAAGGACGTTTACCGTCGTTTACACTGAGCTTTTGCGTTTATGCCTTAAAAGTTTATTATGCACCCACGAATGTGATCTGTTGATATGCGGAATGAATTATCAAATTCAAAATAGAGCAGTGACGCCAAACCCGCCAGCTGTGAGAGTCAAAGATAGCCTCGCTGTATGGTGCATGAAAGGCTGGCCGTACCTAACAGAGGGAGTCCAGCTGCATTTTGACGTTTTGTGAGGACGCTGTACTCAATAACTTTTCTGTGGGTCCTTTCACCAAGCACACGTGTTTTAACAATGAGACAATGGTGCAAAGAGCAGCTGATGTAAAATAAAGGTGGCTATGAAAATCCGCGTGCAAAACAATGTTCACACTGGTGGGCGAGGCTGCCTTAGGGTGCAACGGCTCCACGCGATGTCGTTTGGCCCCTCCAACGCTTCGTTCAAATGCTTGGGAAATACTTGGGAAATTCCTTCAGTTGTAACTGGCCACGCCCACACTGTGCCTGTATACATTGACACTTAACGGGTGGGCTTCACATTTTTGGCAGAGACACAATTGTTCCTGGCCACCTAATTACTATCTCATCTGTGAAAAGCTCACGTAATTTATCTCCCTTTAGTTTCGTAAAAAAAACGCCTGGCCTGTGCAGTAGGTGCAGCACAGTCAGCGCAAACTAGAAGAGTGGCCTTTCAGAGCCTTTTCAAAACACTCATTGGGTGACTACGGCAACCACACTTGCTTGGTACTCGCTAGGGCATTATTAATAAATTCTTAGGTAGTAGGACAGCATTCGCTATTTTTCTTTATTTTTCTGAGAAGCGTGGCATACACTAAACATTTGCAAGGAATTTTCTGCCAATTACTAATGCAGTGGCTGACGACGATGATGAATTATGGCTGAGATGGGTATGCACCACAGTGAATAGGGAAATAGGAATGGTTTGTGATGGGTTGGAGCATTGGACGGCCCACTCGTTACGCTATTCGCATTGTGCGACGACTGGTTGATCTTTCGCTGTTGTGAAACATTTTATAAGTCGTATTAGCGCAATTGCTTTCCCGATGTCAAGCCTGCCTAAGGCAAATTTGACAAGTCACAAGCACCAGTGTAGCTCAGTGATAGAATACGGGGCTGGCACGCAGTGGACCAGGGTTCGAGTCCCACTGTGCCATGGTGCTAGGTCTTGCCTGCCTAAGCCAAATTTGACAACAAGTTACAAGCACCGGCGTAACTGAGTGGTAGAATAATAGGCTGGCACCCAGCGGACCCAAATTCAAGTCCCGCTTTGTGATTGGTGCAAGGTGATTTTTTCTAATTTCGCGTGATGTGGTTATGGACACCGGTGGCGGCGGCAGACAACATGCAACTGCGCGTGATCTGAAAAGTGATCTCATAACAGCTTTCGCTGTAAAAAGACTGCATATTCTGTGTAGAGCAATGAAATTGACAAGCGTTGCGTGACGCGTGGAATGTGGCGTGTGGAGCATCTAGTAAATTTCACTAGACTTTACTACCGACAGTAACACTTCTCTCGGTGGTATAAGGCCTGAAAACACCGCATTGAGTGCACACTGCTTTAAGTACTTGGCGACTTTGCGGCAGATGAAACCTGAGAGCGTTCTGAGAAATGATGAATCAAACAAAGGGTGTAAGACATAAGTAAGTGTAATAAAGAACGGTTTTATAACGTCACTTGTGGTGCTATGGCTTGATTGTTCAGCGAACTGGGAGGGCGGGCGTAGACACAGACACAAAGCAAAGAGTAGGCACACAGCACGAGCCCTCGTGCTGTGTGTGTGGTATTTGCTTTGTGTCTGTGTTTACCCCCGCGCTCCTAGTTCGCTGAACAATCATCATTTACCAACCAGCCCAACTTTCCATTTTATTGCGGTATTGCTTGTCGAACGTCAATTGTGGTTGCATGGCTGGCAGTGTGTCTAAGCACAACGCAATAAAGTATGTATATTTACTTTTATTGATCATGGAGGTACTGTCTAGTGTTTTCAGTCTTCGCAAGAATAGGCTAACGATTTGTGTTTTCACTTCGTTTCATTAGCAGTGGCATCTGAGCTGTTAGGTCGTGTGGAACTGCAGCTTGGCCTCGGATAATGAGCTAACTATACAAGCCAGTGCAGTTAGCGAGGAAATAAATGCGCGATATGTGTGTTGAAAGGTACAGACATCTATATTGAGAAGTTTAGTGGAAATATAAACAAAAAACTCTTCAAAACTAACAAAGGAACGTGTTCGCATTGTAACACTTGCTTCAAGGCCAGCAGAATATGGCATCGCTGAATGATTCGCGTAAAATTGATTCCCACAATGCATGTGAACTGCGGATTGTTTCTACTTCGCCGCCTTTCTCTCTTATAAATAAAAAAATACAACAATTTATACGGTCCTTTTCTTAGACACAGACACACATCACAAGTGATTTTATTACAGACGACCGGTGTTGTAGCGAAGGGGTGGCACAATGAGCCCGCCCCCCCCCCCCTCTTCTTCTGAAATCGTTTTTCGGTATGGCAACGGAGCGAGAATGACTATATAAAAAGGTGTCCACCCACCCCTGAAAAAAAAAATCTGCCTGCATCCATGCGGACGTCCGCATCATTCTGCTGTTTTTACGTACGTGACCTGTTGTGCTCATTTGGGCTACAATTAAAACAATCCGCACAAGGGGTATGTTGCTCACACGTTCTGCGCGAAAATTTACACGTCGCGATAAATTATCGCATGATGAAGCCTACTGTATACAATAAATATAGTATCTTCAGGCTAGTGTAAACACAGGAGAGTGTATAACACGACTGTACACTGAGAAATAATTGCCCCTGCAGAAAAGCAAACAACTAATGCTTGCACAAACACTGAGTCCCCACAACATCGCGTGAGGCCGCTTCCCTGGAAAGTTTGCGGCATTGGTCACGCAAACAGTTTCGAGCACTTTCTGTGGACATATTCTCTGTCCCAACTCAACCACACTTTCCCATCTTTTTTTTTCTCCGACAAAAGCATTTGTATCCCAGGCTTTTTGATCAAAATTCGTTTTCCTGGACGCATCCAATTGCTTCCGACAGTCTCACATACAGCGGCTTGAACCATGTGCTCTGGGAAAGCTCTACTTTGCAGTGCCACACTAATTTAAAGAATGCACAACTGTTGGCGTCAACGTGGCTGCATACGCGTCAAACAGTGCTATAGCTGCCACACTAATAAACGTAGTGCAAGTTGTCATATAACAATGCCCAATAACAACCTGACAATGCCGGTGAAGACACATTTTCCTTTCGTCTGATACAGACTCTCATGACGGAGGGATCAGCCTTTTTTCTCGAGCATTTTTTTTTGTCATGCGTTCGCATGCATTTTACCAACGTCGTTTCCGGGACAGAAAGGTCGTCAGTAGTGTCTTGGTGTGGACGTCAGTGTAAAACATGCCCGTGTTTAGAAAAAAAAAAGAAAGCACATGCCACTTCTTTCCCAGCCTCTGTCTTCTTCTGAGCGAGCTCTCTTTGTGACGTTTGCCGCAAATCAGAAACTAGGACAACCCCACATTCGTTGAAAACAGGGTGAACAAAGGAAGCGAACCAGAAAGAAAAAAGTCAGGAAGGTTAACCAGACGCACTTCCGGTTGGCTAACCAACACTGGGGAATAAGGGAAGGGGAATAGAAAGATGAGAAAAAGACAGGAAGTAAGAGAAGGGCGACATCCCGAAAAATGTCGCGGCACAAAACTATTCTGGAAGCGCACGTGTCGCAAAAAGGGAGAATTTGGTCTTAAGTAAGGTGACATTTTAAACTCCCGAAAGTGAAGGAATTCCAATAAGCACAAATGCGGACTCAAAAAGGTCCACCAGGCTAGTTGCCGAGCAAAGAAGAAACGACGTACTTGAGAACTTTCTAGCAAGAAAACCAAGAAATGTGGTAACCCATCTAGCCCGCATAAGTGTACTCTGCATCGTTTTACGACAGGCACGTCGTACACTTTATACTCGCAAACAGTGCTCCTCGTTCTTTCTTCTCGGTGGTGGCTGATAGCTGTCCCGCCCGAATGCGCGGGGTCTCCGAATGAGCAGTCATGCTCGCGCCGATAGCTTTCCCGTATTTTCCGCTCTGACACCACATCTGATCTGGCCCTTTGCAGATTTGTTGAGAACAACTCACTCTGCTGTCACCCGTTTTTTCTCCCCAGCACATTCATTCTTCCTAATTTTCGCGTGTCAAGTGGAATGCTGTGATCGCGCATAAATTCAAGATATTGCAGTAATGAAGTAATTTTATTATTTTCACAAATTCAAGTTATTGCAAATCAGTATATAGAAGGAGGTACTGGGTTCCAAATGTGATTTGAGAACTCCCGTACATAGTAAACATGAAAAAGAAAATTGGACTGTAGCATCAACAGTAAGGAAAAAATGAAATATGCATTTTGAGAGCATGTCGCATTTATTGTTCAATGCTTTTTGTTATAAAGGATTACAAAAATAAAAAAGAAGATTGGCAGATCCAACGTACAGTGGGAATCAATAATATGCGATGCTCGAATGAGGAAGATAGATATATGTCACTCTAAAATCAGCACAATCATACGAGGTGAACGTGAATTATGCCTTACATGACTTCCGTGTCATGTTTTCATGCTTTCTCTTGGCATTTGTGTTCGTCGTCTATTCACGTCACGCAATAGCAAATTTGGTATATCTGGAGCTAGCGAAACGGCCACGAGCACACTATGAGTGCAGCATGTAGTCATGTTTTACATCACACGCATGTGATGGCAATCATGTTTGGACCCGTCATTTACCTTTGTCGTCTCTACACATCACGCAACACCAAATTTGGTATATGTGAAGCTTGCGAAATGGCCCCGAGTGCATCATGAGCATAGTATATTCTCATATTCTTACATGACACGCATCTCATAGTTATCATGTTTGCACCAGTCATATGCGTTCATCTTTTATGCACGTCACATAACACCAAATGTGAAGCTAGCTAAATGGTCGTGAGCGCTTCATGAGCGTCGTATGTAGCAATTTTCATACATGACACGCATGCCATGTTTATCATGCTTTCACGTGTTATTTACCTCTGTCGTCTATACATGCCATGTAATACCAAAATTGGTATATTTCAAGCTAGCCAAACGGCCGCGAGCGTGAATTCAACGTGTGACATTGTCAAGTTCTTACATGACACGCATGTCAGGCTTATCATGTTTGCACCACACATATACCTTCATCATTCATACACGTTTCTTAATATGAGATTTGTTATATGTGAAGCGTAGTCACGACTTACATGACATGCATGTCATGGTTTACACGTCAGGGCCTGTCACGTATGTTAGCCATGTAGTCATACCATACCAGCTTTGCAATATGTCATGTCAACAAAGCCACCGCAACAGCAGCAAGACCATTACACATACATCATGGCATTCATGACATACATGCCATCATTATCAGGTTTTGTCTGATCCCTTATGCTTGTCAAACAGTGATGTTATGCCATACCAATTTTGGTATAGATGTCATTACCGAAAAAAAACAGGAAAGCTAAATGTCGCAGGTTCGTAGGTGGCTAGATCGGTAGATGGATGGACGGACGGGTGGACGGGTGGTTAGGTGGACGGATGGACGGATGGATGGATGGATGGATGGATGGATGGATGGATGGATGGATGGATGGATGGATGGATGGATGGATGGATGGATGGACGGAGGGATGGACGGATGGACAGACGGACGGGATGGGATGGATGAATGGATGGACGAACGGATGGGATGGGATGGGATAGGATGGATGGATGGACAAATGAACGAATGGATGGGAAGGGATGGGATGGGATGGATGGGTGGATGGATGGATGGATGGATGGATGGATGGATGGATGGATGGATGAATGGATGGATGGATGGATGGATGGATGGATGGATGGATGGATGGATGGATGGATGGATGGATGGATGGATGGATGGACGGATGGGGTGGGATGGGATGGGAGGGGAGGGAATGAATGAATGGATGGACGAACGGACGGGACGGGATGGGATGGATGGATGGATGGATGAACGAACGGAATTGGATGGGATGGATGGTGGATGGATGGACGAACGGACGGGATGGGATGGATGGATGGATGAATGGATGGACGAACGGGTGGGATGGGATGGATGGATGGATGGATGGATGGATGGATGGATGGATGAATGGATGGATGGATGGACGAACGGACGGGATGGGATAGATGGATGGATGGATGGACGGACGGACGGATGGACGGATGGATGGATGCTGGGCCAAAGTCACCGAAGCTCGCTAAGAAATACTTCGCTTTTAAAAGCAGCACTGTGCGGATAGCTCCTGCTAGCCTCTCTGCACGCACATAATTTCCCAGTCTCTCTATATATGGTTTAAATTGTCTTCACAGTAACCTATCGTGGTACTCGAAGTAACTCCACGCTTGCACCTTGACGATAGTCTTGAAGCTCATGTTCTCAGATTTGGGTCCAAGCACGTGACAGAACCCCAGGTGGTCGAAATTTCCGGAGCCGTCCACTACGATGTCTCTCATAATCATATGGTAGTTTTGGTGCGTCAAACCCCACATATCATCATCATCGATAGTGTTGAAGTCCTCGGGCAATCAGATCCCGCGGTACGATGCGATGAGTGGGTGGGCACAGGGTGTTAAAAAAGTGAATAGTCGCTTATGTCTTTGCCTAAGACGATTCAAAGTTGAAATTCAGTTTCTGCGTTGTGGTTTTCTTCGCAGTTAGCCATGATGGCCCCGAGTGGCATTAGGTATCTTGGTCTGTGTTATTTCCGGATGATAAGAATTGTTGGAGTTTAACGTCCTAAAATCACCATAATGTAATCAGAACCGCCGTAGTGGAGCCATCTTTGTATTTCGATCGCCGTGGGTTCTTTAACGTGTATTCTAATTTGAGAACGCGCGCCTCAAGCATTTTCGCCTCCATCAAAAATCCGGCCTCCGTGGCCGGGATTCGATCTCGCGACCTGAAGTTCAGCAGCCGCATGCCTTAGCCACCGGGACACCGTGGTGAGCACGTTATCTCCGGAGTTAGGCCGAACTAAAGTGGCACCCTGATGTCGAGCCTAACTGATAAAAGCCGCATCCAATATGTTTGAAAAACTGAAGCTGTCTTGGTCACAATAACGTATACTGTGATTTCGTCCCTACCACTACTGTATTGCGTTCTCCAATAAAGTATAAAACCGGAAACACTACTGTGACGCTAAGCATTGCGCTGTATAGCACAAACTCATTCAGCAGGAAGTGCGCAATTTCGAACGGTTTTTCCCGGTTTGTGCAGGTGTGTTTGCAAAATTTGTGAACAGTGGTGCAGAGAAGTACTGACGCGTAATTCTGCGAAACTACATGCGCTACGAAAGAACGCTTCCACTGCAACGTGAATCGAATAAGTACGCGATGCATAGGCACTCATGCTTGAACGCCCCGCTATGTACCGTGCAAAAACGCCAATAAAATCGACGTTTTACGCCGACTGCGCGTCGCAGCGCTTCCGAGAGATTAGCGAAGATGGACTCTACTAAATCAACCGATGTTTTAAACCGCACCAACTGCATCCATGCGAAAGCCTCCAGAGATGGCGCACTGTAGATATCCGTTCTCTTCTTTTCCATGGAAAAGCGTTTTTCTTTATTTTTTAATTTCTTCGCGCCACAACATTTTTATGTATATTCTTGAAGTACGTTACACCGTTTGTAAAGATACCGGTGAAGGCGGCCAAGCGAGCACCGATGGAACTGCCGCATTTTCCGCTCGACGACTCTGCGTCGCTTCTCTGTCGTGAAGAACGGCATTTTGTTGTATGGATCCACCGTGCTTTCGTTCAAGCCATGTTCCTCGCTCTTGTTCTATAGCGTTTTTTTATGTAATGAGGCCCGAGTGGCGCTATTGTTTCTGTTCATAGACTATCGGTGTACCACTTCCTCTCGCTTTCTGTGACGTCTTCAAATCTTGTAAAAAGCACCAATCCGTGATTCTAGTTTGGGATAAAAGGTAACCTAACTACAAATTATAATCAAAGTTTAAGTTCGTTTGAGCTACGATAATAGCGTTGTTGAGATAATAACTGAATATTGGTAGAATGGGTTTATTTAAATAATAATATTAAATAATAATAATAATAATAATAATAATAATAATAATAATAATAATAATAATAATAATAATATATAGGACTTTACGTCCCAAAACCTTGATATCACTATGACAGGTGCCGTAGTGAAGGGTTGTGAAAATTCGGACCACCTGGTGTTCCTTACCATGCATAGACATTGCAGAATACACAGTCCTCCACCACTTCGCTTGCTTTTAAATTCAACCGATGAAGCCAGACTCGATTCCGCGACTTTTGGGTCAGCTGCTGAGCAACCTAGTCATTGATTCACTGCGTCAGACAATTCCTGATAAAAATTGTCACGATTGATGGATGGATAGATTACATAAGCGTCCCCTTCATAACGAGGCTGTGAGAAGTGTGGCACCAGGCTGGACGAAAAAAAAAATCTTCCCCCTTTTTTTATGTTGCCTAACGCTTTCTCAACCTCCGTGAACTATATATTACTGTAAAAAGAAATGTAAATTCACCGACAAGTACTTTGTTCATAGCTGCAAAGTGTCCGGATTATCCCTACCATTGATTGTGTTTTCTACTGTATTTATTTATCTATCGATTTATTTATTTATGGATTTATTTAAAATAAATAAAGAAGCCTGTTTCTGCTGCCAGAACAGTAAAGACCTATTACTATAGTGCGGGTATCTTCTACTTACCGTTTTGTCTAATGCTACATGCCCAAATGTACACCTTGAATGAATTTTCCCACACTCAGTTAGAACATGCTCTGTCGAGTGCATGTTTGCTTGCTCGTTCCTGTGATCTGACTCCTACCGCCTACGGTGGATTGGCCGAGCAGTCAGTTGTTAATGTGAGTGATAAAAATAAGGCTTGTTCAGAGGAAATAAAGTGTGATTTCTTTTTCAATATGACAGGGTAATCTTTCGAGACATGAATGAAATTTTAAAAAAAGATCCCAGAGCCCAGAGCACGTGCATTACGCTTTGTTAATAAATGTCCCTTTATAACAAGGCGTTCTATTCGCTATATCCGTAGACTTTCACGCCGCTCCACGGCAGCCAGCGTAATTTTTTCAAAGAGATAGGAGTAGCGATGAGACAGCGGCGTTCATAGCATGTGCATGTACGTCTTGTCTGGCGTTGGGCTTTCACTAGAGCGTTTCTATTGTAGTTGCTGAACGGACAAAGGTCACTGCAGTCGTTGCACAGTCTTCGTTTGCTAAAAAGGTGCGTTTTTGAGACACAGCGATGTAACAATGAGACGCTTATTCGTGTCCATCTGTGCCTGTGAGTACGTTTCGTGCCACATTTTGCGTTAGAAACGAGGGCAGGTTTCGATCTGCTTGCCATTCGGCACAGACCTTCCAATTTGTTGCTATCAGGCTCATTGCTTCGCCTTTGCAGCAACACTGTGACGTTTTTCAAAAATGCTTCGAAAATATCCGCTACAGACCTTCATGCTACAACAAGTGGTGTGTTTGGCATTCAGGACCTCTTCGCCTTCAACGAGGGATCGTATCCGGAGGAAAAGGAGGAGGAAAAAAGTAAGCGGAAAGACAGGGAGGTTAGCCAGTTCTTAGACCGGCTGGCTACCCTGTGCTGGGGAAAGGGGTGAGGGGAATGAAAGATGTTAAAAAGAAATGTTGTGAAGTAAGAGAGAAATTACAAAAAAATGCGACAGAGGAAAGGCAACATCAAAGAGTATAAGACACTGAAGTCTGTCTCTGAGGCCAGTTGTCCGCAAAAAGCGCAGCAAAGCTTTTAAAGCCTTCTGGGCTGAGGATGGGCTCGGCAAATGACCCAGAATTCTTTGTTCTGACAAAGGCCGATCATCTAGTCTATCCAGAGCTGCAGTGAGTTCTTGTCTTTGCGCGGTGAAATGGGTGCACTCACATAGAAGGTGCGCGATGGTTTCTTCGCAACTGCAGTAAGTGCATGTAGGTGAGTTGGCCATCCCAATGAGATAAGAGTATGCGTTCGTGAAGGCCACTCCAAGCCACAGGCGGCATAGAAGAGTCTCCTCAGCTCGAGATATCCTTGGGGGAAGACGAAGCTGCAGATTAAAATCCAAGTTATGCAGGCGCGCGTTTGTGAAGTCTGTTGAGTTCCACTGTACCAGTGTGAGGTCACGTGCAAGTGAACGAAGTCTTGTAGCTGCGTCGGTTCTTGAGAACGGGATGGCTGTGTATTGGGTACCATCGTGTGCAGATCTAGCGGCCTCATCTGCGCGGTCATTGCCATATATACCGCAATGACCTGGTATCCACTGATACACTATGCTGTGCTGTTTTCGATTGCTCGGTGATGAAGAAGCCTTATTTCAGCTACTAACTGTTCATTATGTCCATGGCGAAAGGGTGACATAAGACATTGAAGAGATGCCTTCGAGTCCGAGATGATAGACCAAATTCCCGAAGGTTATTTCACTATAAACTCCTGAGCTGCACGTATGGCGGCAAGTTCTGCAGCTGTCGACGACGTCAAATGCGATGTCATGAATTTAATTGTGATGTGCCTGGCGGGAATAACCACCGCCCTTGCAGAGCTTACTGAAGACACCGAGCCATCTGTGTCAATGTGAAGGCGTCTGTTGTGCTTCTCTTGCAGGAAAAGTAATGTGGCCTGTTTCAGGGCTAGATGCGACGATGTTTTCTTATTTTGGATGCCAGGAATTGTAAGAAGTGCTTTGAGTGGGTGTAGGCACCATAATGGTATCGGCGGCTGTGCTGCATGCGTAAAGTGCACTGGAAGCACTGCGCAATGCTGAGCTACAGTTGCACTGAACGCTGAGTGGGGCCTGGAAGTTCGAAGTGAGGCAAGGTGATGAGATGAAAGCCGAGCGAAATGTCTTATGTGCATTCTCAAAGCGTCTACGCGGATGTATGCGTTGACTGGATAATCACGCGCAATGATGACTGTCGCTGCTGTAGACGCGCATCTCGGGAGACCAAGGCAAATTCTCAGTGCTTGGGCTTGGATCGACTGGAGGACGGGCAAGTTTGTTCTTCGGATCCCGCAAAGCACGGGTAAGCTGTATCGCATATAACCTAGGAACAGAACAGTGTAGAGTTGGAGCATTTCTCGTACCGATGCACCCCACGTTTTTCCAGCAAGAAACCTCAGTATGTGGGTGATCATGGTGAGTTTAGTTTTCATGTGGGCGGTGTGAGCGCTCCAGGAGAGGTCGCGATCAACTATGACTCCAAGAAATCGGTGGGTATTCACGTAGTTGATCGTGTGTCCGTTGATTTTAATAACATATGGGCTCATCACCTTATGCGTGAATGCTATAAGCGAGCAGTTCTCTGATGACAGCTCTAGTCCCCGTTCTTTCAGGTACTTTGTCGATATTGTAGCCGCTCTCTGAAGCCGGGCACGAAAATGAAGGTGTGTTACGCCTGAGGCCCAGATGCAGATGTCATCTGCATATATTGATAGATGGACAGATTCTGGAAGTGCGTCAACCAGGGCGAGTAGCGCTAGATTGAAAAGTGCGGGGCTAAGAACACCGCCTTGAGGCATGCCGCGATGGTTGCAATGGTGCGTTGTTGTGCCATTCTCCGTCTGTACAAAGAAAGTTCTGCCTTTCAGATAGCTGTGGATCTATTGGTAAACCCGACCCCCTAATCCAACATTTTCCATGACATCCAGAATGGCTTCATGTGATACGTTATCGTATGCACCTTTCACGTCCAAGAACAACGCCGCAGATGAACGTTTCAGTCTTGATGCTGAACAGATGAGACCAGGTCTATAACGTTATCAATCATGGACCGCCCACGCCGAAAGCCCGTCATCGCATGAGGGTATACCTCGTGGCGCTCCAGGTACCACTCTAGGCAAGTCAAAATCATCCTCTCCATCACTTTCCCGAAACAGCTGGTAAGCGCGATGGGGCGATAAGAGGTCAAGTGCAGAGGAGATTTACCTGGTTTAAGCAAAGGGGCGAGGCGGCTGGATTTCCATGAATGAGGGATAAATCCGCTGCTCCACTAGTCGTTGTACACGGGTAGAAGGGCCCGTCGAGCTGCTTCTCCGAGGTTGCAAAGAGCCATGTACGTGATCCCATCCGAACCAGGCGATGAAGGTCGTTTGCATGCCGTCAAGGCCGCTTGTAGTTCCTCTAGAAAGAAAAAGGTGTCCATTCTTGAATATCTGGAAACTGGAGCGTTTTCTAGGTGGCGCGTGGTGCACGCGGACGCATGACCGGCAACTTTTATGCAGAAATCTTCTGCTGCTTCAATTTCGGTGCGGCCTTGGTGGAGACAAAGACACTTGAAGGGGCGATGTGTATGTGGCGATGTTCGTAGGCCACGAAATATCCTCCATGTCTGCGTCAAAGGCTTGTGTGGATCCATAGATTCGCACAGATATTTCCAGCGAATGGACTGAGGTGAAATGATTCGACGCTGAAGTTTTTTCTGTAGGCGCCTTGCCTCCCTCAAGTCGTGAATGGACTTTGTGCGCCTATATCTTCTTTCTGCGTGACGACGGATCGCTCTGAGCCGTTCCAATTCCGCTTGATGTTGACAATATTCTGAAGTATGTTGAATATGATAGGTCGCTTCTTGAGTAGCACCTCTAATCATATCCTCGAGAGAGTCAAGAGGAGGCGCTTTATTTTCTTGACACCTCTTTTCCGTCAGTGACCTGAACTTTGTCCAGTCGATGCGAGTCGAAGTGTCGTAGTTTGGCAATTTTTCCAAGCCCTTGATCTTCAAATGAGTTGGTATGTGGTCGCTTCCATGAGTTTCATAGTCTGAGAACCCCTTGACCTTTCCATTTAGGCTTCATGACACAAATGTCAAGTCAAGGCAGCTGCTGTATGTCGTTCCCCGTGGAAACGTTGAGCTTCCGTCGTTTACACAAAGCAGCTGCTGCTCCAGAGCAAAGGAAAATACTTGCCTTTCGCGACTGTCTGTCTTCTGACTTCCCCATAGTGGGTGGTGAGAGTTGAAATCTCCGGTGATGATCCGTGGTCCAGGTGTGGCTGTTAACAGTGCACGGAGTCTTTCATGTTCAAAACGTTTTGAAGGCAATATATATGCGCCTACAAGCGTGAAATTGAGGTCTCTACGTTTAACTGTCAAGCAGACATACTGGTTGTCATCGTGAGGTGCTACACGGTGCTCGATATAGGTAAGGTCGCATCTGATATATGCAATGACTTTACTCTGTTTGTTGCAGGTAGCAGACTTGAAGGCTTCGTACCTGGATAGTCGTATTGCATTGTGTAGCCTTGGCTCACAGATAACAATAATTGGAAACTGGTTTTTAAACACAAATTTTCGGATATCAGAAATGCGGGGCTCGAGGCCTGGGGCATTCCACTGAAATATCGAAGCTTCTTTGACCTCTTTACGAAAGGCTTGCAGAGGCGGAGCCATGGTGCCTTTCCAGACTTGATAGCACCGGCTTCAGCGCATCCACTAACTGAAGTGCACTCTTTGCAGCCGGATTGTCAATGCTAGTGAGGAGCATACGACTGGTATTCATAAGGGCCTTTACCATGGCTACGATTTCTTTGTCGTGACTATCACCACATTCTCGTTCCGAAGTGATTGTAGACGAGCGATGCGCCGGCTAAAACGGCGGGTCTATCATTGGCAGCACTGGCCATGCTTCAGGCGAGCCGGTGATGCTCTTGTCTTGCTTGGAGGATTTGTTGTTGGCGTGTCGGGACGCTTGAGGTGGTATGCCGGCGGCCATTTGGTGAGGTTCAATCCTTTCCTCAGCACTGGGTCTCCTCAGGGGCCTCCGGCGACGAGACCGCCGGCGTCGTACTTGGGCAGCGGCTTCCCTGTGAGTTGAGCCATCCCGGACCATTTGCCTCAAAACTTGCATTTCCTTTTTCAGGATTGGGCAATCTTTTGACGATGCTTCATGAGGGCCATGACAGTTTCGACATTTTTGAAGTTCTGCCTGGCAAGCGTCTGCACTATGTGATTCTGAGCATAGCGAGCGCACAGCCAGGTTTGTACAAACAGCACTGACATGTCCCAATCTATAACATTTCCGGCATTGAAGGGGCTTCGGTACAAAGGATCGCACTGTGTGTCGAAAATGGCCGACCTTGACTTGCGGTGGAAGGCTGTCACCCTTGAACACGAGCTTCACGCAGCGTGATTTGCCAAGGCGACGAGCTTGCAGTATAGCAAGTTCTACACACACCGGTTTGATGAGAGCAGAAAAGTCACTTTCGCTGATGGAAATGTCGACGTCGTAAATGACGCCTGCCGTAGAGTCGCGGCCATGAGGTATATATGACCGTACATTGATGTTATCCAACATCTTGACGTTGCTCAGCACTTCTAATGTGCTTCATTGAGTGACGTCTACGGAGAGGATATTCTTACGGCCATTGATCCGCACGTCCGCAATCGCTCCCTGGGAGAGTTCCTCAAGGAACCTAGACGTGACTTGACGATTGAGCCGGTTGAGACTATGAGCCGCATCGACTGGCACAAACAGAATTGTGTATATCGTGGGCCCTCGCGTCGTCGTCGCATTCTTACTTGTTGTTGGAGACGGCATCACTAGTCTTCTTTTTCGCTGCCGCCTTATCACAGGCACGAAGCCGCCTTCATCGGAGCTTTCGTCGCTGGCCGTAGAGTAAATCAGCGTGTCCTCGCTGTCGGCATCACTCGGGTGTCCCGTACGATTTCTCGTGGTAGCTGCAGACGACGTCGATGGTTGCGGTGGAAGCCCAGGCGAATCCACGTCCATCACCGCATTCACTTGAACGGTGTCTTCCACAGTGTCGCAGAAATACTTTGAAAAATCCCCTTAGACGAAGACACTTCAAAGATCTGCACCTTTAGCACGCCGTTCGGAAGATACCGATTTTTGCGCCTGCCATTTGGTATCGCGTCCGCCCCCGAAGTATTTCAGAAGGCAATGACGGAAGTGTTTGAAAACCTGCCGGGCACACGCGTATATGTCGATGATATTTTAATTTGGGGTGCATCAAAAGAGCAGCATGATCAACGCCTGCGTGCAGCACTGATGGCAGCGAGAAAGGCTGGCCTGACACTGAACAAAGAAAAGTGTCTGTTCGCGAAGGCCGAAGTTAAATTCCTGGGAGATTGTATCAGCAAAGAAGGAATAAAACCCGATGCTAGTCTCATTGAATGCGTTGCCAACATGCAAAAGCCGTCGAGTAAACAGGAAGTTCAAAGGTTTTTAGGTATTATGAATTACTTTGGCAAATTCATACCTAATCTCTCAAAAAGAACTGACGCCCTTAGGTCATTGATAAAGAATGATGTTGAATTCATATGGGAAGTTCACCATGACAAAGAATGGAAAGATCTTATTAAGGCTTTGACATCGGCTCCAGTGATCGCAGTTTTTGACCCTTTGAAGCAAACGAAACTCTCAGCTGATGCATCAAGCTTTGCAGTAGGTGCTGCTCTTCTTCAACTCCATGACCAAGATTGGCGCCCAGTGGGTTATGCTTCAAGGGTGCTCTCAAAGGCTGAAACAAAATATGCCCAAATTGAAAAGGAAGCGCTGGCCGTGACGTTTGCTTGTGAGCGTTTCCGGGAGTTCGTACTGGGGTTATCAGTGACAGTCGAAACAGACCACCGACCTTTGCTTGCTATTTCACAAAAGAACCTGAGTGAAATGCCGCCACGATTGCAGCGCTATTTCTTGAGGCTAATGCCTTTTGATATCAAATTGCAATATGTTCCTGGGAAGCATCTGCTAGTGGCGGACACACTGTCCCGAATTCCAGGAACCCAACCGAGTGACGGAGAAAGCGAACAAGACGTATGCATCCATGCGACTCGCGTGCTAGCCAGCATCGTAAGTGAGAACACGAAGACTGAACTGACCTCTGCAATCCTGGCGGACCCATACCTCAAGCAAGTGGTGGAGGCACTCCAGGAAGGACGACCAGTCTCAGGCGAACTAGCTCCATGTTTGTCAGAACTGTCATATGTTGATGGAGTGCTTTTGCGGGGCAGCAGGGTGGTAATCCCAAAGAGTCTGAGGCGATCCATGCTGCAACGTCTTCATGAAGGCCATTTGGGAATGAGCAAGTGCAAAGCCAGAGCACGCCTTCTGATGTACTGGCCTGGGATGAATGCTGACATCAAGTCACTCATTAGCAAGTGTGCCACATGTCAGCACTTTGCCTACCGGCAACCTTCAGAGCCACTGTTATCGAGGGAAATCCCAACGCGGCCGTGGCAGCGAATTGGTGTCGACCTATTTGACCATGGGGGCAAGCGTTACCTGGTTGCGTACTGTGCCTACTCCAACTACCCAGAAGTGGAACAGTTGCCTCAGTCAACAAGTCAGGTCGTAGTGGACACACTAGGGACCATGTTTGCTCGCCACGGTATACCCATTGAAGTCTGTACCGATGGAGGACCACAGTTCACATCGCGAGAGTTTAGACAGTTTGCAGTAAAATACGATTTTACTCATACCATATCCAGTCCACACTTCCCCAGGGCCAATGGTCTAGCTGAGAAAGGGGTACAGGTCGTAAAGCGCCTCTTGAAGAAAAGTGAGTACGCTGGCGAGGAGTTCTGGGTTGCACTGCTCAATTATCGAATCTCGCCCCTGATAGACGGACGCACACCAAGTCAGCTCCTTATGGGACGGATGCTTCGGGGACGACTTCCAGACTTCTCATCGGCTTCGACATCGTCAGTGCGGAAACATCCACAGGATCACGGCAAAGGCATACCTCTCACACCTCTCTCCGAAGGGGACGTCGTCAGAATAAGAAACGACAAGGGGTGGTTTCCGAAAGCCCGAGTAGAGAAACTTGCTGGCCCTAGATCTTACATAGTCTGTACAGATGAAGGCCGGCGTTATCGAAGGAATCGTCAGCATCTAAAAAGGACGCCCGAACACTTAGACCCACTGGATGACAAGGATGTCGCACCGATAATCCCGTCGCCTATACAGCATAGACAACATTCAACATCAGATACAGCGCCCGATTTGACAACAGCATCCGCATCACGAAAGGAACGACATCCGTCACAACAGGCGCCTGCATCGGATGCTCTACTGAACCAGTCAGCTGCACGTGCACCACCCATTGCAAGTCAACCATCAAGGGACCCCGACGTGGTCCCGTCCCAGCATAAGGTCACTTGCCAGGCACAAGAAGCAGCCGACTCGAGTCTCAGAAGATCAACTAGGCCACGTAGAGCACCGACGCGCTTTGCCGACTACATCACCTAAAGAAAAAGGAGGATGTACCAGGCGGGCCACCGCTTAATAAATCGGGATGATCCCACCTCACCTGGCCACCTTGAGAGAGGGTGCGCGCGCGGCGCGGCAGCCATCAATAAACAGTCCCTTGCTAGCTAGCGTCTCGTGTGGTTGTGTCTTTGCTGAGCGCGTAAAGCAGAACAGTGACAGCAGTGTTCTATGCCAGAATCACTTCGTCGTCGTCCACCTGGATCAAACTCGGATCGTATCCGAGTTTCTGAAGCGCCTAGGTGGCGCATAATATGTGCCTGCAAAAAAGGAGAAGCCATGGCGAAGCAAGAAAAAATAGTGCAGGCCACATATGTGCTCATCGATTCCGACCTTAACCGATACTGTCTGTGGGCGCCATATTGAACCATCTTGTGCGCCCCCTATAGGCGATGAAACTTGCGAATACAAGTGAACGCAGTATCGCTTCTCGCTGCAAAATTCCTCGCCTTAAATTTTCGTAGAGTGTCTCTCTTGATTTTATCATCGGCCTTTCGGTAGTTACTCAGCGCCAGTGTTTCCTCTCTCGTTAGCATCCACTAAACGTGCACCTAGAAAACTAGGAGGCCATCAACTGCAGAAAGTTCAAAGTGCAATTTAGTTTCCCCTAAAAAAATTCTACGCATCTCGACAATAATACGTGACAATAATCTTTCGTGCTCGTAAATGAGTCACAAGGTGTACGTACAGTATATAAAATTTGTCTTTGCATTCGGGCTGCCACACACCGAATAGATTTGCCATGCTCTTGCCATGAATTTGTAGCGACCAGAATGTCGTCAATGTAATGTTTAACGCCCTCCACTTCGATATAGCAGCTCGTTGTCGTGTTGCCGTTTCGCCGCTGCTTCCCGAGCTCTCACTTTCAGTGTTGCCTTCCTTCTGCGTAGATGTTGAACCGCCGCAGGCCGTACTCTCGCCTCCGGAGTCATACGAAATGCATCGTAGAGCACGTATAGAGACGTCGTCTACTGCACGAGCCAGGCGTCAATAATTATCAACGTCATCATATTCATCGTGATCGTCATGGCATATAGTGGGGATCTTGCATGGGCCGTGCCGTGAAAGCAGAAAAAGAATGTGTGGTCTGGAAAGTACACGCTTGTTCTTCATCGCCATCAGCGTGATCGTCATGGCGTGTCATGACGGTTAGTGGACCTAGCTTCACCTTAAGGACCTCCACACATGAAAGTGTGCTGCCCAAGGATAACTTTCTGGAGTAGGCCCAATCGCAGTCCTACGAAATAAACTGAAAATGTTATTTTTGCAAGCATTTTGCGTTAGCGTAAAACCAGCCTACTGCATCCGTAAGCGTTACATGCTGCTTGGGTGGGCCACCTGTCTGGCCGAGATGAATAAGTCAAGTACAAATTTGTTATTGTGGAAAGTTCGAAAATTCTGTACCTTTGCTCGTAAATATTGCTTGCAGCGTCATAATTTTGAATCAGTTGCCGTTTCAAAATTTTCCCTTCAGAAACATTATGCAAGAAAAAAATAACATATTGATAACTGTGGTGCCACGAAGCGTCACACAATGTCAATAGCACACAATTCGGCAGCACAGTATTCTTCAATGTCATTAGCTTATACAGAAATATTGTACATGCTAAAAAAGCTATAACACACCACGAAAGAAGCAGACTTCAAACGAAGCGCGCACAGCCAATATTGAGCGAAAGACCCAAAACCAGCTTTTAAGCTGAGAGAGCTAAAGACCGCACAGACATCATAGAATGGGAACGTCTTTTTCTACGTCGAAGATTAATCTTATTTTCTGGAAGCCTTATTGCCGTAATGCATTCGTTTAGCTGCTTACGCGGATAATCGAACGTGTCGGAATTATTCTACCAGAAAATGAAGTAGGTATACAATGAAAAGCGTATACAACCCGCAGAGCGTCATCGAGGGTGTGGGAAAGTACCTTAAATTGTCTGCAATAGACTCGCCCACTCTGAGACCGTGTTTCAGAGCTGCCCTGATGTTTTCTTCCACAGTACACATAAAAAAGTAACATTATTCATTGGTTAGCCGACAAACTGAAAACACACATAAAGCTTTCCATTTGCTCTACCCGACAATGAATAAGTTCCAACTCGGCCACCTTAAAGTTCTCCTTTAAAAAAAACAGAATGAGAGATAGAAAAATTATGTGTACGTACAAACGCACACAGTGATACCAAAAAAAACCGACGTCAGAGAATGCACTGCTCAGCTTCTGCCTTATTCTTTGTTTGTTTGTTTGTTTGTTTGTTTGTATCCTCTAATCCATGGCTCGTACCCACTCTGGGGGATTGGCCAAGAAAACATATAGCCTCATATGGACGATAACTGCGTTATTGCTTACAATCGAAAAAAAAAGGGGGGGGGGAGTTGTATAGTGAAGACAGTATGTTAAAAAAAAGGAAAGAAACCAAAGATTTAGATAGTGAGAAAAAATAATCAACAACAAAGTAGACACTAGTAGCTACAACTTGATTTTGGGAGCTGACCAGACAGCTGGTTTTGCCAAACCCGATTAATTTGGTATGTCTCGGATTTATCCAGAATTGAAAATTACTTTTCGACCCGTTTTTTTTGAGTATCTGTTAACGTGGGCTTTATGTTGAAAAACGTTTAGAGTCTTGAATAAAATAACATACCGCATCGAATGCATCTCTGTGGCAATTTCCCAAAGCAGAGGCACCAAAACTTAGAACATTTACTGTGGTTAAATTTAAACCTAGCTTCGCAAATGGAATATCTAAAAGTCGTTTTATAATTAATGCATAGTTACGAATGAGCCAAAATAATGTTCAATAGTTTCTGATTCTTCGCAGAACGGACAAAGGGGTGAAAGTGTCAGACCAGATCTGTGTAAACAAAAATTTAATGGGGGGGACACGGCACCGGAATCTGGAGATTATAATTTCAACTTTTTTTGACGGACTCCACTGGGATTTCCATGGAAATTTGAGGTGCTGATAATCTGTCCATTGTGTGATATTTTCTAAACTATCTGTAAAAATAGCGAATTTCCTATATCTGACCCCTGATAAGTATTCTAACTCGGGAAGTACTGAAATTACTGGTCCATCGAGTGATGCTCGTGCCAAAGCATCTGCCAATTCATTTAATCGTAATCCGCAGTGACCTGGGACCCACACGTCTTATTCTTGTGACGCAGAGTTTGTCTTTTCTTTGCACGAGGATAAGCAGCTTTACTCACAATGATCCAAACGGGTGGATCAGCAGGAGGTAAGGGTAATATCATTGAAACTTCATTTAGGATATTTGTTAGCCAATTTATGTTTTTTTTGATGAACATTAAAATTTATAGAGTCAAGGCCTTTCATGTGTCTTCAAGCTGTTATGCATAAAAAATTGAAAGAATAAAAAACTGGGCATAAATCATAATATTCATGCCAGCACGATTTCAAAAAAAAATTCCGCCATATCCACGAAGTGAATGATGATGAGTGGGCGAAGCTCCGGAGGTAAACCTGGTAAACCATGAATCCTCTGTACATTTTGCCCACTCGATTTTATTACATCGCTCCCCCTAGCGTACGTCGCCGCACTAAATCGAACGATTGCCTTCAACCAATGACCCGCCATATGTGACATCATTCCTATTTTATAAGATCTCGCGTCTTTCATCAACTACAAGTACCGCTTTCTAGTTTATAACATCTTGCATCTTTTCATCATCAGCTACAAGTACCACCATCTAGTAAACACTACAAGAACTAAACGAGAGGTGGCTACATACAGGAGACGGTACCGCCATCTAGTGAACACTGCAAGAACTAAACTAGAGGTGGCTACATACAGGGGATGGTACCGCCATCTAGTGAACACTGCAAGAACTAAACTAGAGGTGGCTACATACAGGCTACAGGGGACGCAGAGCCCACGCCCTAAGGAGCTTCGCCCCTAAAAAGTATATATATACAGCGTGTCCTTACAGTATCTAAAGTGTGGTCAACATCATGACATATAAAAAAATATTTTAAACCTTTAAATTAAAGGTATATTTGCATTGTTGGCTTCTGTGCGCAAGTATACAAGGAACAAATTTTAAAGCTTTTTTAGCAGAAATTTCTTGCCTGTTAACTTGCACAATAATATCAATTACTTCTTGAAGGTCAGACGAGCGAGAAAATGGGGATAAAGATATCCAGGTAATACGAACTCTTGTTTACCCAAACAAAACTCGAAAATTGAGCGCCTATATTCCTGCAAGGCAAACAAATTATCCAACGTACATGCACCTTCTGCCCGGCGTTCATCTCTACCGCGTTCGTCAAAGGCTAAGCTGCATAAGCCGAGTACGATTTCTTTACCACGCTGCTTTGCACTGCCAGTACAAGCCCATTTCTATGCTGATTTGATTTTAGGGGCGAAGCTCCTTATAGCGGCACCCGTTCATCCCGTCGTATTATGTAACCAGTCTTACGCTTTGACCTGCAAACATTTTGACCTCCAAAGTGGTGCCGGTGAGAGATTCCTTCTGTGCGTTGTCGAACAACAAAAAATAGTCTGAATGTACATGCCAATAGCTGATAATGGGGTGTGAGAGACGCATTTGGCTTTTAGTTAAAGTGCACACTGCAATCCCCATTAGCAGCCATTGCATGTACATTGAGCACTATCTAAAGGGAAAGGGTTGCTACATTATACCCGCTAGGTGTAACCACCTTAGATTTAGAAAGGTTTAGCGAGCATTGAGCCGCAGTGCCATGAATACAATGAACTAGTATATACCATGAATGAACTCGAGGTAGTTAAAGGTGAGAAGTAGGTACGAAGTGCAAGCCGTAAGAAAGTAAAAGCCGAATTCTCCTGTCTCTCATTTCCCATGCAGCCATTGGCATGTACATTGAGCTCTATCTGCCAGGAAGAGGTTGCTACGTTATACTCGCTGGGCGTAACCTCCTTGGTTTTAGAAAGGTTTAGCGAGTGTTGGGCCGCAGTGCAATGAATACAGTGAACTAGTATATACCATGAACTCGAGGTAGTTAAAGGTGGGAAGTAGACCCGAAGCGCAAGCTGTTAGAAAGTGTGCGTGTGCCACCTCTCGTTTAGTCCTTGGAATGTCCGCTGGATGGCGTTGTTTCTATATGGGGAAAATATGATGAAAAGATGCGAGATGGTGGTACTTGGAGTGTTGAATAGATGGACGAAGGGACACACAGACAGATGCATGAATGGACGCATGAACGGACGCAGGGGCGGATGCATGGACGAACGCAGGAACGGACGCACGCATGGATGGGCGGATGGACGCATGGACGGTCGCACAGACGGAAAGAAGCAAGAACGAATGGACGGACGAATGCTTCGCCCCACTCTCCATTGTTCACTCCGTAGATATGCAGCCAATTTTCTTTAGCTTAGGAGGTTTCTGCAAGTACTTTACAGAACATTGCGCTGTCAGTCTTTTAAAAAGGTACCGAACGCAGTTCACGGTGCTTGCCTTTAGACGACCCACCGAGAGAACACGCTTCTTAACCGGTGGCGTTCGTGAACCAGGAAATTTCCAGGAAATTCCCTCAGCATCTCAGTTTAGCAAGTTCAAGTGGCGGAGTATTTTTTGCAGATTGCTCAAGAAGAAGTTGCCGTCGGTTTAATCGAAAGGCGTTCAGAAGATTGGCAGTCAGCGCCCAGTTCTGTTGTGTTTTTGCTCTCGTATACCCACGCTGGTTTTTATTGTTTTTTCTGACGTTGGAAATGCAGAAGACCCGAGATAACGTAATTCGTAATAATGACTATATCAGAGTACAGTACTAACGCGTAGCACAGGCCGGAATCCCGAAATAAAGGTGCGATGAAATTGTGCGAAAAACAACAATGTGAGCAACCATAGACCTCTTTATTACCTCAAGAGGACTTTCGTTCACCTGTGAAAAACGGGAGCGCGGAGCAAGAATTCTTGACGTGGGAGTTTCTTCGTTATGAACAGTGGTCCCGTATATGAAAAGTTGTGCTCAATGACAAACTGCTTATGAGGTCAAGCCAAGGAGGTTTAAAGAAATCGCTGGAGTGGAAGCTCCCGGAACGCTTTACCAGCAGCAGTCCAGCCAGCTTTTGCCCTCCAAAGATCTCAGAAACTTGCTTTATTTTCTGGTGGTGCCCACTTAGTGATCAAGTGGCTTGGATTTGTTCGTCTAAAGGCTACGTTAATTTTAGTTTAAAAGACAATTGTTTCCGAAGAAATATTCCTCAGAGACTAGTAGCGGTGACATAATCTCCAATGAAATTCGCCTTGAATTCGAGGCTTACCAAAGAAAACTAGCAACGCGAGGGCGCACTTTGAACGCTATGTGGCCGTAAAAGGATGTCACGTTAAACTCGGTGAATGTGCGAAGAAAACGCTCCTTCCGAATCGCCGACCGTCAACAGCTCGTCTATCCCCTAGTAACTGCAGTCGCCGTCTTACGGTTGGCACTGCTTAACTTGTGGGCAAGAATTTACACTCCAGCAATTTTTCATAACCTCCTTATACATTCCTAGGTTAGACTCGTCGATCTTATAAAAGCCCACCACGGAGCTTTAAAAATATATGGGTGAATAAATACTGACATGTTTTCGTCACGGGCCATATTAGGAATGAATTTATAGTAACATGCAGATCATAAAACGCTCTAACAACAGCGAAACTGAATTTGGACTCTGTAATAATTAGAGTTAAGATGTTTTGGAAAGCCAGATATATGACTATCACATTCGTGAAGAATATAGGTGGTGTCATTTGGAACACTTTCGGTGTTGTTGCTGTATTTTAACAAGCGATCAAGCGCTGCTTTTACACCGACGTGTAACCTCAACATTTCTCGACGGCGGCCTCATGAAATGTGAGCACCACGGGACGATTTCTTGCTCTCTCATAGTTGAGAACCAAGTACTCTATATCGTTAGCAACTTTTTCCATACACTGTATGCTCGCTTGTGACCACCAGCCCGGGTCTAGCCTAAGCGTCATTTTAGGCCTAAATTGACGCTTTGTCCAGGCCCGGGCTGGTGGTCACAAGCGAGCACTACAGTGTATGGAGAAAGTTGCTAACGATATAGAGTACTTGGTACTCAACTATGGGACAAAGCTCCTTCTAGTCTAACCTTGTCCTGCGTCAGGCGTAACGTGCAGTATCAGACAGACTGACGGGCGGATAGACATACAGAGAGACGGACAGATGGATGAACTACTAGTCTCTGAACTCTATTTCTTCGAAACAACCATCTTTTAATTTGTAATGGACGTAGTCTTTAAAATAACAAATCAAAGCCACTTGGTGTCTTAGTGGACACCACCAGAAAATAGCTGGTTTCTGAGATCTTTGGAGGACTAAAACTGGCTTCACTACTGCTGGCAAGGCATTGCGGGAGCTTCCACTCCAGCAATTTTATTCAAACCTCCTCGGGTCAATCTCACTCCCTTGACGTTTGAAGAAAATCAGGGAGGAAGGCCTGCTCGAAAAATTTCATAATTTAATTTTGAGTCTACTTTAACCTATTAGCGGTCTACTCTGACCTTATTTGTAGGAATTTGGGGTAAATGTAGTTTTGCTTCCCTTAAGAACGGGATAAAAACGTGTCCTAGCCGTTCTCAGATTTTTAGAAAGAGCGTGTTTGACTATACGACCAAACCAGTATTTTAAACATTACTCAAGCTTCAAATTTTTGCATACAATTTTTTATCATTAGTTGAACTTCAATTTTTCGCATTCAGGTAAATATTGTTATGAAACACAACGGTACATTTTTTTTTTCTGAAGCAGAAACGAAAGGAGACTTTCTGAAGAGGAGCTAAACTAATACAAAAACGAAAATAATTTCAATTCGACACCCTGCAACGTGTTCGTGACACTTTCCTACGTATTTTACCAAAACATTTTCGTGACGAATACGTCGTTACTGGCATGCAAAAGGACTGCCACATAAAATACTAAGTGTTGGAATAAGAGAACACACATTGCTGATTTTCCTACCACAGACCTTTTTTGAGCATGGTTTTATTAATGTTTCTTGTGGATTCGAAACCAGGGCAAGTCCATAGTCTTCAAAATTAGAGTGAGTTCTCGATAGCAAGCAAGGAGGCTGTTCAAATAATGTCTGTGACTCGGAGTCATTGTTACTCTTTGTGGTGTGCCACCATACCCGAAATCAGTAGATGTCTCGTGGACGGCCTAGTACTCTCCCGTAGTAGAGTACCAAGTACTCTAAATCGTTCACCAGTTTTTTCTAAACACACTGCGACAGCCTATTGCGCTTCCATACAGAGCACATCGTACTCTCACCCCGGTATTCAGAAACGTTGCTTCACTTGACTTGTCACCGACTTCAATGCAGCACCAATGTGTTTCGAACGCGCTGTCTTTAGGCGGTGCTAAGGCAGCACAAACGCACAGACGCGTTCCAAACGCGCTGCATTTAAGGTGGTTTCAAGTCGAGTTCAAGTCAAATTAAGGAGAGTTTCTGAATAGGGAGGAAAATAAATCATCGAACATTTCTTCCAAACACAGCTTAAGCCTGTGTATCGTTCGCAGACGTGAAAGTCGTTTATGCTCTCTTATCATCGTATGGCTGTTCTATGGTAGAGTGCATGTTGTGCCCTAAAGCGCTCACTAGTTATTCTAAACACATCAACACACCAAGAATGGCAAGAAGTCAAGGACACGAAAGGCAAATATTTGTAGTACGTGGAAATGCCGAAATGTCTTGCAAACAGCTGCCAGGAAAGGTTGCGTTAGCTGGTTGCCGGGTGAAGAAGAAGCGACCTCGGAACCCTTTCTGCAATAAATTCGTAGGCATGCGGTAACCATGTATCCCGCAGTGTCGTTGTCGGTGTCGTTTTACGGAAGGTTCGCGGCACTTTATCCCCAGAGGCCACTCCTTTTAGTGCCGAGGCGCCTTAGCGTCCCGGCTTGTCGGCGTGTAAGGCCGTCGTCGCGATCGAACATAAATAGGTGTAAACCAGAAAATGATCGCGAGTGCTGCGACGCGCCACCGGTCCCCACGATGCATATCATGACCTAAAGGTTGGTCTTCACAGCCTGGCACATTATTTTGGCTTGGCAGTGCTGTCCGAATCCCCGACAAAATTTCCCGCGGCACTTAAGTATTTCGTCAGAAACCGGAGACCGAACCATGGCTGTTTACTCTAAAGTCATGTATTTCAAGTGTCACAACGAATTTCGCAATATGCTTTCAAACAATAACGCCTGCTTTGAAACAGCTGTCTCTACGGGCCACGCTTTCAGGCTGGGCATCACGAGTGCCTCATTAAAGCAATATATCTCGAGGCAGTGTGCCGAATTACCTCAGGCAGGCCTTCCTTGTTCTTTCATTTTCGATGGAGGTGAAAGTGTTGTGGGTCCGTGTGTTCAGATTTGGGTGCACGTGAAAGAATCCCAGGTGGTCGAAATTTCCGGAGCCCTCCACTACGGCGTCTCCCATTATCAAATGGTGGTTCGAAACGATAAACCACACATATCAATCAATCATTTGGTAATCGAAGGCGGCTTGAACAAAACAATAAATACAGACATACCAATCAATCAATCAATCAATCAAATATTTTTCTTCCTTTTCTAATTTCCCACGAACAACAATTTCGCCTTGGAAAACACCGGTGAACAGCGCTGTTTCGCCCCTCGCGGATTTCACATCAGTATGAAGCTGAAACAACCTTTTTTACTTCTTTTGGCGTTTTCCAGTTTGGTACGCATCTCCCTATGCGCACGCCGATAGCCCTACCCGGTGTTCAATTCTGCAACTTCACATCCAATCTCGTACTATTCAGAATAGCCAGGAACAATCAACTCTACTAGAACTCTTGTTTCGTCCCCCACATCGTCAGTCTTCTTTCTTTACGTGTGTAAAGTAGGTGGAAAACACATACCTAGCGTTCATTGCTTCAATGCTTTACGTTTTTTTTACAGCAAAAGCTGTCAAGAGATCAAAATACGAGTCACGCGCAGCGCCGTAGTTATCCACCGCCGCCATCGCCGGTGTCCGTAACCAATATCGAACGAAAAAAAAATTTGGTAAATAAAAAACATCAATAAGACAATGGTGTCTGCTGCCTACCTGCTCAGTGTTCTAACACTGAGCCATGCTAGGGCTTGAACCTCGGTAAATAAAAACTACCACTGACACAAAGGGATTTCAACCCTGGTCTGTGGTATGTCAGCCCAGTATTCTACTACTGAGCCACGCCAGTGTTTGGAACTTGTTTCTAAACTGGCTTTAGGCAGGCATGATGTCGGGAAAGGAATTGCGTTGATATGAATAATAAAGCGTTTTAGAACATCAAAGGAACAGCCAGTCGTCACACTATGCGAATTGCGTAACGACTAGGTCGTCCGATGCTGCAACCTATTAGAAAACTTGTTCTTTATCACTATTGACTGTGGCGCATACCCACTTACGGCATGTCTTTTTCATTGTCGTCAGCCACTGCATAAAACAAAATGCACAAAACTTCCAACAAGTGTGTAGCGGATACCACGCTTCTCCATAGAATGACGAGGGATAGCATAAAAAATAATGGTCTACCACACAAAATTTATCACTATTTATGGTGCAGTGGGTACCCAGCAGTGCACCTGTAGCATTCCAAAGAGTGTTAAGGAAAGGCTCTGAAAAGCCGCTTGTCTAGCTTTCGCTGTGACTGTTCGGCGCGTTACGCGCAGGCCTGGCGTTTTTTGGGGGCGAAGCCCCTTAAAGCGGCAGCCGTTCATCCCTCGTTGTAGTGCGTAACATGTCCTACGTTTTGACTTGCAAGGTGGTGCCGGTGGGAGATTTCTCCTGTGCGTTGTTGAACTTTAAAAAATTCGCACCGTGCGCGTTAACTAAAAGCCGAATTTTTCTGTCTCTCATTCCCCATTAGCAGCCATTGGCATGTAAATAGAGCACTATCTGACAAGAAAGAGTTGCTACGTTATACTCGCTGGGCGTTACCTCCTTGGTTTTAGAATTGTTTAGCGAGCATTGAGCCGCAGTGCCATGAATACAGTTAACTAGTATATAACATGAACTCGAGGTGGTTAAAGGTGGGAAGTAGACACGAAGAGCAAGCCGTAAGAAAGTGTGCGTGTGCCAACTCTCGTTTAGTCCTTGGAATGTCAGCTGGATGGCGGTGCATTTTTCGGAATATATGATGAAAAGATGCGAGATGGTGGTACTTGGAGTGTTACTAGATGGACGAACGGACACACAGACAGATGCATGGACGGACTCATGGATGGCTGCACCACTGGATGGACAAATGGACGGATGCAGGGGCGGATGCATGGACGAATGCAGGGACGGACACACAGATGGACGTGCGGATGCATGAAGAGAAGCACGCACGGATGGGCGAATGGACGCACGGACGGTCACACAGACGGACGCATGGACGAATGGAAGCAAGAACGAATGGATGGACGGATGCTTCGCCCCACTCTTCATCATTCACGCCGTGGATAAGCTGCCATTTTTTTTCATTTCGAAGGAAAGGTGGGTGGTTGAATGTATCCAGCTGTGCCCTTTAGATCAGGTAGTGGCTCACGCCACCAAGCCATAAAGGTAAGGACTATCACTATCTGAATAAAGATTGAATTTCATTGATACCTTGATTGTAGCAACCAATTAGTTGGCCTCCTACTGGTTATTTATACCCGTTCAAAGTCTCTTTTTGCCTTCACTGTCCCTAAAACACAATGCTTTGAAAAATTCCGCGCCTTTATCTTGGAGTATAAGGTGGAGCCCTCTACACAACATTATCAAATGTTCAGCCGTGTACAGACATATACAGACAATGTCATCTATTGAGCAATTCATAAGCTGGAGGTGGCTACGTACTACTATTACTTCTACTACTACTGCAGAGGACGACCCACACCCTAAGAAGCCTCGCCCCTAAAGATACTAGAAAGTGCTTCTCTTGTTTTCATACAAACCATATTACGGCCAATTAGGAAGGTTTAAAAAATTGTTTAAACCTCTTTGATTACGGCTCTTAATAGGGCAAGATTAGCTCACTCTAGGATCAGCGAGAAACGAAAACAGTGTTCTTCTTCGTTGTTGTTATGGCTTTTGTCAGGTATTGCAGATATTGTAAGGAAACAAAAAGCATGAGCATATTGTTCATAATTAATTATGTTATCGGCAGACGTTTGTGCCGATAACCTTCAACCCTTCCACGTTGACCGCTGGAGCCAAGGGAACGGCAGCGTTTGCTTAGGCTGGAAGTTTTTGGCTGTGACCAGGAAGCGATCCACCACCTCTGCCGTAGGTAGGCCTCACCATCGGGAAAAGTTTTCACTCATTCGATGTGGTTTGATGCGCCTATAACTATTCTGTTTTGCGGTTCGCTTCTTAATGCATTGCATCTTCTTAAGTTTCCATCCACTTCCTGCTATGCCACTGTCTCTGTTATCGTTGATGCCTCAAGTACAGTTGGTCGGACGCACACGTCCTTTTAAACTAAACGAACTGTCCATGATAAAGCTAAGCTAGTCACTATTTGCACTCTTTTGCGTGAAGAAGTTTCTGTAAAAAAAGGCATCATATTCAACTGAGGCTCTTGGTTTAAAGAAATGCCGTCTGCTGGACTAGCCGAATTTTTACCTGTCATAAATGAATGTCCGTTCTTCGTGTGTAGATGAGGACAAGTGTATGCCCACATAGCACAAGTCCGCTAAACATTTTCTTGTAAATTCGTTCCATAATATGGCGCTCAGAGACAAAGACGTTGTCGCTGCGCACATTAAAATTTTGACCGACTGTACGCACGTGAGCGCATGGAATTTTATTTTAATGGAGAAAAACTGATTGATTTTCAACGTATAGCTTCCGTGCACCTAATAAATACTTAGACAATGCCAGAAAACAATACAATGTGCTATAAAGTAATTTCTTCACTTCTTATTAACCAAAATTTAGGTACGTGTTTCAAAAATCAGTTAAAAAACACAAAGTGAAAGAAACGAGCATGCATAATAGTAAAAGGAATTAAAAAATATATATACTGTTTTTTTTCGGTAGACGAAAGCTACTCGTATTGTATACATGACCAAATGCACGCAATATTTTCTAATCTAGTTTTTTCTAAAAATCCATTCTTGTTAAGAGTTCACGTGTGCACTGGTTGAACTTGTTTGTTTTACTTTGTTTTTATTATAGCAGTTCGGAAAATTCACCGAAACATTGTATTTCTTAAGTGAGCCACTCGTCAATTTGTAAAGTCATTTTTCTCTCTTCCCCGCCGTGGTGTTCTAGTGACAAAAGAAGCATGCTGCTGACCCGCAGGTCGCGGGATTGAATCCCGGCTGAAGCAGCTGCATTTTCGATGGAGGCGGAAATGCTGAAGGCCCGTGTGCTCAGATTAAGGTGCACGTTAAAAATCCAGGTGGTCGAAATTTCTAGAGCGCTGCACTACGGTGTCTCTATAATCATATGGTGGTTTGGGGACGTTAAACCCCACATACCAATCGATCATTTTTTTTCCTCGTTTTTCAGCAAACATTCTCAGAGCTAATATTACACCAATTCTTTTTCAGTGTCTTTTGCCATTCCACTGCGTGAAACATTTTCTTAGCTTGCGAAACTTCAAACATGCCATAGTATAATGTTTCTCAGACTCTGCTTTATGCACTTGCCGTTGGGGTTTAATTCACTAAAAAGCAGCTGAAATTGAGCATGACTAGTGAGAAATATCTCATCGCGTTTGCAATCTGTTCTCCTTCGACAGCCCGTTTCTAAGGTAGCGGAAAACGGAAAATTTTTGGTGGCCAGGGTGATGAGAAACTCCCTATGTATCTATTTCCTTTCTATTGGCACAAGACAGACTTCAGAGACGAAAAAGCGGTGATTGCGTTTGTCCGGATTCATCAAGAAAAAAAATGAGATGGCACAGATACACCAATTCATTAACTACGCCAAAAACTTCCATTTCGTCATGGTGTTCGCATAAAACGAAAAAGAATTGAAATAACTTTAACCTGTTTTCAGAGCCTGAGTTTCAATTCGGAGCTAATGAAACATTGCGTGACATAAGTACAACCCTCTCGTCTAATAAAGCACGCACCTCCTGAAAACTAGGTGTCCATAGTTGTAGCAAAACAGCAGTCCGTGAAATAATGAACGCTTGGAAATGTGCGAATTACCATGCTGAAGACCCGTGGGCTGAAACTTTAGTGCACGTTAAAAAATCCTAGGTGGTCAGAATTTTTTGGAGCCATCCACTACGGCATCTCTCATAATCATGTTGTGGTTTCGAGACGTTAAAGACCAGGTATGAAAAAAATATATATATAGTGAATCACCCCGCTGCACTATAGCAGAGAGGACGAAAAAAAGATAAAACACTGCATGTGCGTTTACTCGAACCTGCGCGCCACTCGTTACCTCATTATAAACATTGGTTTCTGTGGTCGTCACTATTTCAGCGCTACTAACAAGGATCCCCATTCCTGGCACAAGACTGTCGGGCATATACGCAAACTGAAAATAACAGTGAGAAAATTTAGCCCAAGGGTGGCACGGCATAAGCGTCTTTGTTGCCTTTTGTATTTTTTTCTTTAAATCACCATATTTTCTTTTTAGGACAACCCAGTTGGTGCATTCAGTTTCTTTCTACTGAAATGCTTCAATGGCCTCATTGCTCCCTCGCATAAAAGCATACTTCCTTTCAAGAGTGAAGCTTGTTAAAGGGACACTAAAGGCATCTTTTAAGTCGACGTTAACTGTGAAAACAGTGGTCCAGAAACCTCGCAGTGTTAGTTTTGTGACAAGGAAGGGCTTCTTTTGAAATAAAATCACGGTTCAGGAGCCCGCGTCGGGTTAGGGAACTTCAAATTGCCCGCCTGAAGGCTGTTTCACATGACACAAAAAGTAGCGATTTTCAGTGCGCGAATTCGCTCGCAGCGAAAAAAAGGGCAGTTCACTTTCGCCGCAGCAGTCCGCGGCGAGCTTCCAACATGTTGAAAATTTTCGATCTGATCGCAGTTGCGGGAGCGATTTTTGGTCGAGACCCGTCGAAATATGGCTGGTCCGGCCAAGCCGTCGACTTAGAGTCGACGTGTTTGTTATGGTAATGGCCGATGCTGTGCATTCTAAAATGAATTTAGACTGGACAGTGTTCTTAAATGACGAAACAAGTGGGCCCTTCGTTACCATTCACGGAAACTTCATGATACCATAATGCACATATTATTATAATACATTCGAGTCTGTCACTAAGAGCGGTGGCAAGAACTCGTCGTTTCAGTCGCAGAGCGGAAATTGTGGTCTATGTGAAACAAAACCACCATTAACGACGGCTGCGAACAGAGCGATTGGAGCGAATGGAACAATTTTTTTCGCTGAAATCGTGCCGTGTAAAACAGCCTTCAGAAAGCAGACCGACTTTCGTCACTGTTTGCGTACGCAACGTTGCCCGGCTTTATTGAGTATTCGCCGACGCTAGTAGACAGAACGAAAGCAGCGGGAGCCACAACAGCAACAACGGCCATTGATCATATTTCTGCCATTGACTCCGAGATGGCAGACGTGTTTTGGTTCAACTACACCCCACTATATGGCACGATCTGTCCAGTTTAACTACGTGAAAATTGAATTTTTAAACACTCGTTTGAATCTCTGCAGTAACGTCGAACGTTTTTTTTTTTCATGAATCAAACAGAAACCAACAAGCAGCATTTTATTGTGTCTCTTGATGCACAAACGGTTCTTTATTTACTGAAGCTAGATCTATTAGTAGTGAATATTTGTAGGCAGTTCGTCTGATGTCATCGGTATTATTTTGAGAATGTCCTACTGCAGCACATGTATTCAGGTGCATTTACCCAAGCTTCTCGGTAAGTTTGGGATTGCTGTTAATATTGTCGTTCTAGATGCTGTAATAAATTGACTTTTCACTCTGACATTTTTATTTGACATTAGCGTCCCTTTAAGCCATGGAATTAGCGCCCACGATGTATGTAGAACTATTAGTAATAGTATTATTAGAAGTAATAGTCGTAGTAGTTGTTGTTGTCGTATTGTTATGCAGCATAGAGTTTCATACAATAAAACCTAGGAGGGAATCTGGCGCTTGTGTCTACGCGGGCTCCTTCAGCGGTGCTTGTACTCCCATGGGAATTATGAGAAGTACAGGCTTCGCATCAGCTTCAGATGGAACACAATCAAGAGATTTGCGACGCATCTTTTCTGGGTGTAAAGCAAAGTCATATGAACTTGTAGTTATTTGAAACTTGCTTCAATTATATGCAAGCAAACTTTATGCAAAGCCTTTTTGTGACCAGGTGGCCAAAGAGAAACCTAGGCAAATTCAACCATCAATGTATGCATCGCTCCACCATTGCGTTGGCATCAAGATTTAATAAATTATTTTTACAACACTGGGAAACTGTCATTAGTGTTTTTCTCTCGAAAGTATGTACTATATATTTATGGAAATAACAGTACAGTATTAAATAAGAAACACCTGTTGTTTCGTCTTCTGCGACGCTAGGTGCGTCTTCCCAGTGGTCTGCCCCCAACGCATCTATGTTATTGTTGTGAAGTCGAGTCAGCAGAGCGTGGTGGTGCGTCTTCTTAGCTTCGTAATCACTTTGCAGCCGATTTAGAACACCTTTAGGCAAGACGCACTTGTGAAAAACCTGAAACTCGAGGCGATACCCAGCACTGGCATGAGACGCTACATCTATGCGCAGCAGTGAGTGGAAGACACTTGGTTGAAACTGTCCAATACGACTCGTAAAGCTCCAACGTCATAGCAAGTCAAGAGATCTAGTGCTCGTCAGCCTCTTCGCACAGCAAAAGCAGTGCTTCAACCTTTTTCACCACACCCCACTACCCCCGCTGCGTGAAGAATGAAACTGAAAATGTAAAAAAAACACGTAGACGCTGGCTAATGCTTTCAAATCCGAAGCGTGTAATTTCAACAATTCCCATGAAGGTACACGATCGCAGCGCCAGATTCCTCTCTAGGTATTATTGTATCAAACTCTATGGTATGTAGCCACCGTTCATTTAGTCCATGAAATGTCCTCTGCATAGCGGTACTTCTTTATGATGAATAAACGATGAAAAGATGTGAGATGGAGGTAAGTGTTCGCAAGATGGACAGATGGACAGACAAGCAGATGGACGGATGGACGGATGAGTGGACGGACGGATGAATGGGCAGACATAAAGGTGTACGGATGAATGGGAGGACGTACGCATGGACGCACAGACAGATGAATGGACTCACAGATAAATGCACGGTTGGGCGGACAGATGTACGGACGCATGAAGGGACGGCTGCACGAGCGACGGACAGACGAACAGATGGACGCACGAACGGATGGACGCGCAGACCGACGGATAGACGCATGGATGGACGCACGGACAGACGCATCACCAGACGCACGGATGAATGGATGGATGGACCGACGCCCGGACGGTCACACGGACGGACGCGTGGAAACAAGAACGAATGGATGGGTGGATGAGCGGATAGACTGACTGACGCTTCGTCTTACTCATTATCATTGACTGCTTAAATATACCGTGATTTTTTTTATGTCCCATAGTACTCGACAATCTCGCTTCATTGTGTGCGGTTATGTACTCGCAATTGTATTCGACTTATCAAATCGATAATGGCCTTTTTTTTTTTCGTGCTACTTTTTTTCTGCTGAACCTTCGAAATGGTTAATTGTGAATGCGCTTTTCGGAAGGCTGGTAATTTTGCCTCGAGCAAACACTTTTTCTTTTGTGTAAGACCAACCTCCTTTGTCCTGCTGCCTTGAATTAAAGAAAACGTGATTACATGAGATCATTCCCCCTTTTAATTAGCCAATTATCTCTCAGTAATCGACGCCCTTTTCTAAGAGCAGAAGATCACCTCCTTGAAGGCATTCATGTCTGTACATTGGTTTGCCGCGGTTGCTTTTCATTCCTTATAAAGGTAGTTTTTTAACGTGCGCGCCCCGCCACGGTGGTCTAGTGGCTAAGATACTCGGCTGCTGACCCACAGGTGGCGGGATCAAATCCCGGCTGTGGCGGCTGCATTTCTGATGGAGGCGGAAATGTTGTAGGCCCGTGTACTCAGATTTGGGTGCACGTTAAAGAACCCCAGGTGGTCTAAATTTCCGGAGCCCTCCACTACGGCGTCTCACATAATCATAGTAGTTTTGGGACGTTACCCCACAAATCATTTTAACGTACGTATGTGACCGAGACCGAGGCAACGTGCGTATGTGACCGAGGCAACCAATGACGTCACTGGTAGAGCAGATCTGTTTCTGTTGGTTGTGATGCTGCCAAAAATAGAGATATGTTATAAACGCGAAGCGGCTCGGCCTAGGTTACTGTTCCTCTTTTGACATGGAGAAACCAGTGCATTGGCTTACAGCGATGCTCATTCAATGGCAGGCAGAACTTATCTCACTGGATCACATTTTTGTGGCCGTATGACGTTATGTGTGACTCTCTCTCTCTCTCAGGCCACGTGACTATACACGTGATGGTGTCGGCAAATTTTGTTGTAACGGTTTTTAGATGTATTAATACGCTTGATCCTGAATGTCTCTTCAAGTACTTGAAACATTTTCGTCTCGTGTCATTCTCGTGTAGTAACACAAGGGCACGTCGTCTACTTTGCTACCAAGGATTCTATTACCAAAATACTGACACTACGCATGCCATTAAAGCCACGTAGTACAGTCCTTGACATGCATAAGTCTCCTTGAGGTGAAACAATGATATGCACCTGATACGCTGTTCCAGTATTGGCAGCTGGTATTATTACGAGCTATATCCGTGATCCTTTCGTTCTCTTTATCTCGGTGTTCTTTTCTGAGGTGTGCATTGTCAGAAGTGAGGACAAAATTTGGCTGCTAACAAGGATCGTTGTAGCAAGGAGTGCTACCTAACAAGCCACACCCCCTAGACAAGGATGTACCGCTGTTGGCGATTGCCTGTTGCAAAAAGCCTCATCAGCGTCTCACAGCTATCAGCGTGTCGGTACCGTGATAGATGAGCGCGCCACAGCTACTGCCGATATTCTTTTAACTTCCGTCTATATATAGTCTGTGCTGCCTGCACGGGCCTTGGTGCAGTTGCGTCTTTTATGGGCGGATCATCGCTACTTACTTCAACTCGCATGAGAGCTTGCATGCGCGGTCCTTGCTACTGGTTAATTGGCCGATCTGTCTTTCCTGTCGTGACGTATTCATCTAATGTACACCGTGATGGAGCAGTGGTTATGGTGATCGGCTACTGATCGTAAGGTCGTGGGTTTAATTTCGGTCGCGGCCATCATATTTTGATGGAGGTGAAAGGGCAAATGTCCATGTACTTTGAAATGTCACACACGTTGGGGAACGCCTGATTGTTAACAATTTCTGAGCCCTCCACCACGACGTCTCTCATAATTATACCGTGGTGTTGTGTTGTACAAATCAGATATAATAAGTTTTTATGAGACCTTAGTTTTTAGAAAAACCTTGCTAGTGAAAATGTCAACAACATATTTAATTCAAGCGGGACGTCATTTGCACTCTAACTGCACTGCATTAAGTCAGATATAACTATGACGTAAAATTGACAAAAAGGCACCTTGTCAACGGTGGGTACCAAACCTGGCCGCTCTGCCTGTCCGGAGTTCACCTGTCTGCTGAATACAGTTGGACAGTTTGCAGCTCTAGGTATTTGAAGTTCCTATACAGTATTGTCGCAGGAAAACCATTTTTGCAGAGTCCCTGCTATCGATGTTGCCCAATAGGCGCGTCTGCAGCACTCGCGGTGAGGCAAGGCCGTACGCACTTAAGCGTCCTATGCTAGAGTAGGAGCAGCGTGAAATATATAGTTTTGGTAAATGCAGCGAAAGTAGCCAGAACGAAAGACTTGCTTCGCTACACTACCTGGTGTGCTACAAGACGCGTGTGCGTGTCGTTGTGCGCCGTGAAGCAAGAAAATGCGGCAAAAATTTATCGCCACAGCTCTTTCGACTGCTTTGTTGCATCCGGTTGATGCTAGGTTCTGTGTGTCTTGGTATTCCCGCAAAGCAGCCTGTCAAGAATACTAGGTAAAGACGAGCTATCAGTGCTCTAAAGATGCATTCAATCAATGCAGCAGGACAAGTTTTCGAGGAACAGCTGACTATCTGGAGCTGAGTGATGCGTTAGTGGTCAAGAGTATGTGGTTACCCCTAGTCAAAGTAACAATTTAACCTTTCCACACTGCATGCAATCCCGATGTAATTAGAGCGCAGGTGCGTCCTTGGGAAAGCACGCGTGGTAGGCTATCGGAATCTATGCATCTCGTAACAGTGCTTTGATACAATGCAGTACGGTCTTGTTGTTTTTGGTTCTTATTGGTTAATAAGAACTCTCTGTTGTAAGTAGCAGTAGCTCATTATTAGTCCCCAATATTTATTACCCATTTAATGAAATATCACGTGATATCAGAGGCGAACTCGGTAAAACTCTGCAAAACAACGTACCCTCTGAAACACTGCCAAGTCATAACAGGCATAGGAAGCTACTAAAGCTAATAGGCGAATTTTCAGACTTCAAATAGGAAAATATTTACCTCACTGTTGTATTATACTACGTATGTACCGTGCGCAGTGCAAATAATGTTAGTGATTGACGACCGCATTACAAAGCACGCGCTGTTTTTTTTACATAGAGTTCTGGAGAGTTTTTGCATTTGGTTTTCGGGTGAAACAGTATTACCAATACACTAAGATGTCAATCATCACCAAACACCCACCGTTGGGGTCAAAGTCATTGTATGGTACTGGACCGACGTTGATAAAAACTTTGGCTGATATATTCGAGTGTGCGGTTATGTTTCACTCTTTCAGTCATCGAGAACACGCCACCAAGTTCCTAAAAATATTGTGTAATGAGATGGGCCTCATTTTGGTACTTAATGTCATGTAATAAATTTTGTTACTGTTAGAACTTTTACCAAAAAGAACGACGCGAGGTAGGCACTGGTCTCCAGAATTGACCTCGTCTTGAATATTGTAACAAGTTCGTAGGTGGCGACGCTACTTATACAGATCGTATAAAGATAGGTTTTGTCACTACGCGGTGCAAACGAAATTGAGTGTTTTGCAAACGTAGTTTAAATGTGCATACGAAAGTTGAAGGTGTACGAATACAACGAGGTAAAAACAAAAGAAAACCAAGAACAATCTATCTACTAATAGAGAAGCAAGCCCGGGCTCATCAAGTGACCATTCTTACCACTTCATGAAAAAGTACACAAGTATGCACCAGAGGCAAATGTTGCTAATTGGTACAATGCTGTAGTGGTGCGTAGAGTGCATTTTTCGGATGAGGCTTGTGTTAAATAACTATTAGGACTTTTGATGTGGAGCCGCTTGTTTGACGTATTATCGAATGCAATAAATGACGACACAAGAGTAGCGGTATTTTGAAAAGTCCCAGCGTTCAAAAACGTCCACAAGTAACCTATTGGGAAGAAGGATCTGACTGTTTCTGGTTCGTTCCTGTGCACCAGTGCGCAACATCGACAATATTAAGTAGCGCTTACCTAATGAATACGTGGAGGTATCGTTTAGCCATGTACTTTATACAACCGAAACTACAGGTACCCACAATAGCCGTAAAAGAAAACCAAATGACCTGATATCGTGTTACCTTTTGAATCTCTATATACAAGGGCTTCATCGCATTGATAGCTTTAAGGCCCCCAATTTTTTTACCCGATGAACACTCGTTAGTTCACTCTCTTGTTAAGACATATGCACAAGCTTCATTATTCGTCCAACTAAGCACGTTCAGCTGTTCTATGTGCTTTAAACTGTAAACCTGTATACGCTTGTTGTGTCTTGTTATAGCACAATATTTCAGTCAGCGCAATCTCAGAAAATAATGATATGTGTTGTTCAGATGAAAGCTTGTTTACACATCATATTTATATTAGACCAAAGATGACCGACAGAGCTGCGGCTTGGTTCTTATTTTGGTTAAAAAATAGCTTCTTATTCAAAAAGATTTATTATTGCCCGTTTACGTAGTTTCTTACAGTAGATAGAGCTTTTTTTATATACAACCGTCAGCGAGTTCTTTTTTTTGTAAAATAATGTTACCTTAAACATGAATATCGCCTTCGCAAAACGCGCGGAGGATGCCAAAACCCCTTCAGGGACATTCTGTTTTTTACAAACCAGGCTAGGCGAAAACGAAATGTTACCTAGCTCTGTATTTATTATTCGTGCATCTAGCTCCTCTTGTGCTTAACTTTTTCCTTTAGGCGATGGTCAGAAAAAAAAACTGGCCCACACTTTCACTTGAAGCCCCAATTTCCCGGTCCACACAAGTTGTGCGAGGAAGTATCAATTGAACGACCTGGTCCAAGGTGGGCTCCGAGTGAGCTTGTCTAGATTAATTGCTCACCGGAAAAGAGGATTCGAGAACGCCACACACCTACGGAAAGGCCCAGCCTATTTTATGGAGTGTCTGCGTTCTTGTTTACCCGTTACTACTGCACTATCTCCGATTCTCCATTCACTCTGCGGCGCTGGCGTACTTAAGATGATTCGAAAGAAGGAACGGTGGCTCCTATGCCCTTGCAATTTAAGAAGCCCAGAGATTGCAACATCACAAGCTTGATAATGGGCCACTTGTCTGCTATTGCCAAGAAAACTTCATGGTTGCGAATTTCCAGGAACGTGGTGGTGGGACAGAACCGGCAAGGTATTTTTCATTTTCTTTCTAGTGTTCAACAGTCTCTTCAACGGCCCTCGTGAATGCACATTAAAACCTCACTCAGCCACGTGTTCGCTATCAGATTGCCGAATACTTAAAACTTTTATGATGCGTAGAATCTTTCATTTCTGTCGAAAGGAGATATACGAGGGTGAAGAGGAGGGAAAGATGAGAGAATGAATGAATTTTTTATGGTACTCTGTATGTTTCCATAGTCAAAGGTTAAAGTTGACCCTATTTAGAATTATATATAACATACACTGCAATAATTTTGCCGGAAGTAAACAAGAAAAAAACAAAATATATTACCATGCAAGAAATAGCGTTCGGTGACTAGCAAAGTAAAGAGGGGAAAGAGCGTGAAAGAGAAAGTGATAAAGAAAAAAAGGAATAGGAAGAAAAAAAATTATGAACAGCGACAGACAAAAACATAGATACATAGTGAGATTACAGAAGTAAATAGAAATATTTTATTACAAGCAATTATTACAAAGATAGAAAATCAGAATGAGAAAAAAAACAACTGAAGGAAAAAAGAAATAGGTAACCAAAGAGACCAAGTAATGCCTCCCCACTTCTCACTTTATGCAGGCAAGCGCATAGCTGCTTTTATTTTAGCATGTCAGTTTTTAGCCGCGCAGTAAATTAAAAAGTTGCTGCCCAAAGTGCGCCTGCTGTTAAAATAAGTAAGTTGCCCAACTGCGTGCTTTTCAAAGCCTATCAAGTTGCCGCCTCTTCATTTCGCTCACGACAGAGCAGATATGGTCGCCATGTTTTCTTTTTCACTTCAATAGTTCGACACTCTGGTGGGGCGTACGCACCCTCAAGACAGGAACAGTGTTTGTGTAGTCGTTGAGAGCTATCAGTCTATTTTTCTTTTTTTTTTTGCTAAGGCAGTTTGTGACGTGTTTGATGTTCAGAATTCTATGCAGTACTGCTGTATAGACCCATTCACTGTTTACAAACACAGACCCTTGGTGACTTCTGGTTTTGTTCACCGATGTGTCTGAATAGCATAGTTGCACAAAAAGAGCGTTAGAAGAACATTGGTTCAAAAACATACGACGCCGAGAAGCAACCTTGAAATCGTTGAATGATAAACGCTCCGGTGCGAATCCTCGTCTAGAGTGAAATCGGGAATGTGGCTTGGACGTTTTGAAGCTTGATGAACGAGTTCCCCACCAGAACCGAAAATAAGTTGAACTGCTATAGCCATATATTTCGAAACCTGTCCGCCTACGGATTTCACGGCATTGAGGTTGGCAAAATAAAAACTTTAGTGCGAAGACGAAGACTAGTCGAAGAAAAGCTGTTGAAACTCACAAAAAAATAAATAATTTCACAGTAAGAAGAGTGGTCGTAACGCTGGAGTATTTTTATTCACGGCGTACAAGTACTTTACTAGAGTACCGTTGTTGGTATCGACACAAACGGCGGCAGTTTTGCTGTATAGTTCTTTGTTCATTAAAAAAAAGCAGCGCCTGTCGATTTTGAAAACAGTTGAAAAGATGAAAAGTTGCCCTAGCTGGTATGGACTTTATTAGGATAACATTACTAGTGTGATTGGGAGACAGACATCCTGACCTTTCGTTCAGGTCCCCTTAACGCTAATAATGTTTTCGTATTGTTTATATATGTTTTTAATAAAAAATCCGCAGTATTCTAATAAATATACAATGTCACGCGTGCACAGTAGTGAATTAAATTTTTCTGTTGCCCGATTCTGACCATTCGTTGGCGGTGCCCTTGAGTTATTCTCATTGAATGGTGGTGGTCATTTGCCTAGCAGTTTTAGCTACTGCGGTACTAGAATGGTTATCATTTTGGCACCTCACCTGAAATCCACACGTTCGCATCCTGTCGTTGTGAACACAATTCAATGAAGGCAAATTACTAGATGACCCTGTATTTCAGGTTCAGGTACACGTTGACTAACCTTAGTTTATCTAAATTCCGTAGCCCATGACTACGTCATAACTAATAATCATATAGTGAATCAATGTGCCAAATCCCAAGAATTGCCTCTTTAGCGAAAATAGTTTACAAGATCGTTCTGTGACAACTGATGCTTGTATTGCGCAGCATTTAGGAAGCATACATGTAACTACTTTTGCTTGCAAAATCATCTACAGCAAATGTGCAACGAAAGAGTCCTGAAAAACATTCGCGTTGTTTGTCTACGTAAAACAATAGTCTAGTGCTTCTGCAAAGCTATTCAACCAACTTTACTAATACCCATGTAAAGGTGCAAAGTTGTTTTCAGGAATATATTAGATAGTCTCCGTTTTGTTTTAACATATACCTATGATAGAGCAACATTGATTTCCACAAATAAAATTTAGGCCATGCTATAGGTGGCTGTTTGTGTAAGACGAATCGCAATATGTTCATTGCCTCTGTCAGGGCAAGCGCACTTGCTGATGATGATTGACGTCTAACTGTTCAAGCCTCCAACGTCCTTCAATGGAGTTGCCAGAGAGAAAGAGGGTGACACAAAATATGTACGGATGGCAGCCAGTTTACATGAAGCTTGACTTGTCAACCTCTGAACCTGAGTGAGATGGTATGCGCATCCTCTGATCAAGCCTCTGCATCTTGACGTGCTGCCTGTTTGAAACACGTTTACCTTAAGGGGAACGTTAGTTTCATACCATATTTTTGCGGCGGCTGCATTTTATATGGAACCCAAATTGGTCGAGGCCCATGTATTTAGATTTAGGTGCATGATCAAGAACCCTAGGTGTTCAAAATTTTCGGTTCCCTTCAATACGGCTTCTCCCATAATCCTCTAATGGTTTTTGGGACAACCAAACCTAAATATTATTATTATTGTGTCTCAGTTTTATGCAGCAGCACATCCAGAAACAGTTTTTACATACGAGCTGTATGCAGCGTTAAACTTAAATTTTGTTTTGTCATACGGTTTGTTACTTTAGCCTGTTACGGCGAGTGCTTAAAAAAAAAAAACGTGGCTCTCTATATTAGAATAGGTATAGCACGAAAGTGAGACGTGTCCTTAGAGAGGTAGTTCACCGTTTATTAAGCATTGTTTCAGCAACAGCAACATAATGTAAAGTCACGTTAGGAACGGCAAGCAGCACGAGTCTTAGAGCGCTCAGCTCAAACAGAAAGCACGACCTGAATTAGCATACATAGGACGAGCGCAAAACAAGAAATGTCAGTGCTCGACGCTTAAGGCAAGCTGTTCAAACAGAGAGAAAAACTCACGAAACTAGCCTGCAAGTACACACAGGACAGCGCGAACAACTGTCACAATTCTTGCGTAATGTGTTAGCAGCGCTCTCATTTCGTAAGCACGGCAGTGGTGCTTGCAAAGTGGCCTTCGTCCTGTCGCGAATTGCGAGCTTGATAAGCATGCGCGCAGGAGAGACCACGCTCTGTGATGGCGGCGCTTAGCTGGGGCAACATCCTTCAGAGCGGGCCCAACGCTTTACCCAACGCAAGCCTGTCGCGCCATCTCGCCACTGATAACAAAAACGTGCGAAAGTTTCAAAGCTCTGAGTACCGCCAAACGGTGAATGGTGTATATAAATGACTTGCCGTTAGCGCTCCTGACAACGTACGCGCAGTGACGTAGTGGTTAGCACCACGCGCTGAGAATTGAGGAATTGCTGGCTCGATTCCGTGTGAGAGATTCTTGCCTTCTGGATGTATTCTTCACAATTTCTTAATAAATACTTTTCAACGTCACTTCCGTGATGGAAGTGCGTCAGCGGAGTCGTGGTGGACACCGTCATAAAACACTTTTGTATTTAAAAAGAGGTTATCTCACAGACAGCGTTGAAACACGAATGACCACGGATAAATTCTTTTGCTGCTATTGCGCCTATGTGAAATGACGCCCCGTATTGAATCATTGAACCCGTTTCGAGCTTCCCCGGTGACCTCTCGTAAAAACGCCTCCATTCCGAAGGAAATAAATGCGTGTGATAGGGGTCTCTTTATCGACCACGTTACCGTGGCACTTGATCAAGATTCACATTAGCAATTAATATTAGGGGAGGCTTTACACGTACTTGAGGAAGCCACTTTCTTATTCGTCTCGAAAAGTGCCATGATAGTGGAAAGACATCGATGAGCATATTGCGGAACCACGAGCAAAATCGCTGGATTTTCAGTACGATGGCCGATCATCATCTGGAGCTCTCCCGTGATATCATTATATCGATACCCTTGTATCACGCGCTATCACTTAAGACAATGTTTGCCCCGCCCTCGTGGTCTAGTGGTTAAGGTACTCGGCTGCTGACCCGCAGTTCGCGGGATCCAATCCCGGCTGCTTCGGCTGCATTTTCGATGGAGGCGGAAATGCTGTAGGACCGTGTGCTCAGATTTGGGCGCACATTAAAGAACCCCAGGTGTTCAAAATTTCCGGAGCCGTCCACTACGGCGTCTCTCATAATCATATGGTGGTTTTGGGGTTTTAAGCCCCACATATCAACCAATTAAGACAAGCTTTATTATATTACGTAGGAGTAGACGTAGTTCGGTTACTTAAATATAGAGAAGCCATCGTGCACGACGAGTATGAATGACACTTCAGAAATTTTTATAAGTACGTGTCATACGCTGTTTTGTTCCAGCCGCTGCCAAGTGGTCGGTATGTAAAAATCAATCGTTATTTCAAGAAGGATGGGGGGCGAAGAATTATGCATTGCAGGGCAGGCGGGGAGCAAAGAAGCTTTTAACGCATTGTCCTCTCTCTCCTCTGTCATTAGTTGAGTCCGTAAAAAAACAAGTTTCCTATGAAGAATGCAGTCAAAGTGAAGCGATTGATGACGTGCTAATCGCACCTGCCTGGTTTAAAGGAAGGTAGTAAACAGTGCTTGCATTCGAAGGGGCTCTTCTTGGCCTTTACCTTGGACTCTTAAGCATTCAAATCTACATTATCGTAAAATGCTTGATTAATTTGTGGGGTCTAGCGCCCCGAAACCACTATATTGTTACACGGCATCGGCAATGAAACAGCATCATAGACGACGAAGACAATGAAAGCGACCATGCTCGTGTTGTTGTTGCTGCTGTTCTTCCATCTTAGCTGCAGCTGCCTCTGACTCTCCCTGTATATTTTGTAAATATATTTATTTCATTCATTCTCTCACCCCCGTAACATTTGGTGGTGGTGCTGGGTACAACACGATATAATGGAGCTCCACAGTGGCCGACGCTTGGATTTTTCCACCATGGCAAACCAGGGACCGGCTCCCGCCGAGGCGACTAAAACAACAACTGTTGTCCTTCCGCAGCTAAAAGATCCTGGCACGTTCTGTGGCACGGATGATGTCGACATCAAAGAATGGTTGCTGTTGTACGAACGTACAAGTAAGAATTACCGCTTGGATGAAACTCTTATGTTAGCCAATATCCTGTTCTACTTGAAAGGAACAGCAAAAGTGTGGTAGAACCACGAAGATGAAATTGGAAGCTGGAATGCGTGCAAAGAAAAGATGCGCGCCCTTTTCGGCAAGTCTGTGGGTAGAAAGGCAGCGGCCAAGAAGGAGTTGGCATCTCGTGCGCAAACGTCATCAGAGTCCTACGTGACTTACATACAGGACGTGCTTGCCCTTTGCCGAAAAGCAGACAACAGTATGAAAGAAACCGAAAAAGTAGCTCACATATTGAAAGGCATTGCAGATGATGCATTCAACCTTCTCTTATGCAAGGACTGCAACACGGTTGATGCCATCATCAAGGAGTGCCAGCGTTTTGAGGCCGCAAAAAGTCGACGTATCGCCCATAATTCCACTCGACTACCAAACACAGCAGCAACCAGGTCGTGCGAAGACAGGCCTGCGCTACAGACGCCGTTAACTGCAGAGCACGTCACCAAGATCATCAGACGTGAACTGGAAGCTCTGTCTCCTGCGTCCACGTGCTCCCATGCCTGTGACTCTAGCCCTCAGATGGTGCCACTGGTACATGCCATTGTGCGACAAGAGCTTTCCAATGCTGGACTGGCCTCTGAGTGCACTACAGCTCCCTCTCAGCCGATCAACCGTCGTCGACCCCATGTTTCGTATGCCCAAAGCCAAAACCTTCCGGCGCGCCCTCGCAATCCAGCCGAGTGGAGGACTGCTGACGATCGCCCGATTTGTTTCAACTGCCACCGTATCGGACACGTGTCCCGCCATTGTAACACTCGGTGGTATTGGCATCAGGCATCCTATGGGTACCCCCATCGGCCAGAGAGGTATCATGGACGCTTTCAAACTTACCGGGAGTCACCTCAAGCCACCAGTGAAGACGTTTCTTCTATAACGCCATATCGTCGTCACTCTCCATCTCCGCATGCTCACCAGCCCCGTTCACCGCTCTCCCGTCGCCCATCGTCTCGCTCGCCCCAATTTCGCCGACCAACGTCACCGACTGACCACCTGCCGCGGGAAAACTTGATAATGCAGCTCCCGGAGGTGATGCTGCATCGACCACTTGCCCGCCAAATCCTCTGACCATGCTGCCAACTCGACGCAACCTTATTAACGTTGAAGTAGATGACATACCCGTAGTTGCACTGGTGCACACAGGGGCTCACATATCAGTGATGAATTCACAACTTCGTTGCCGCCTTATGAAAGTTTTGACGCCACCCACAGTGCCACTCATCCAGGTCGCCGACGACGGCACGTTTACTGTGCTTGGAATGTGCTCCGCGCGTATAAGTGTGGCTGATCGCTCCACGACAGTGCTATTTGCTGTGCTCGAGAAATGTTCCCATGAACTTATCCTCGGCATGGACTTTTTATCCGCCCACTCTGCCCTTATTGATTGTGCAACCGGCATGCTTCAACTTGATTTACCGTGTTACCATGACGACCCAACACCAGCTTAACCCCGTCTGTGTTCTGCAGATCACGTTCGCCTAGCACCTCAAGCCGTTACTCACGTGAACCTGAGATCTGTCCCTCCTGTTCTCGATGGTGACTACATGTTGACACCTATTTCTGACGTTCTGCTGGCCAAAATTGCTGCCGTGCCTCACACACTTTTGACAGTCACGGGAAATACAGCATCTCTTCCGATCCTAAATTTCAGCTGGTGCGCTCAAGTTATCCCAGATGGTATGACTTTGGCAAAAGTTTTTTCTATAGATACTGGCATTTCGGCGTTCGTTGCCGAATTTTCTTCGTCCTCTGCTCCGTTTCATCCTCGACGAGCGCAGCGGATGACACCATCGACAAGATGATCGCTCCGGATCTTCTTCCAGCACAGACAGCTGATATCCGGCACCTGCTGAAATCCTACCGCGATATCTTTGATTTTGATGACCGCCCTCCGCGTCAGACATCCTTTGTAACTCATAGGACTATCACTGGAGACGCCATCCCCATCCGACGACGTCCTTATCGCATGTCTAATGCTGAGCGACAAGTTATCCTGCACGAAGTTGAAGAAGTGCTCACAAAAGATGTCATTGAACCTTCCTGCAGTCCATGGGCGTCGCCGGTCGTGCTAGTCAAGAAGAAGGATGGCAGCTGGCGCTTCTGCGTAGACTACCGTCACTTAAACAAAGTAAGACGTAAGGACGTGTATCCACTGCCGTGGATTGATGATGCTCTCGACTGCCTACATGGGTTTGCCTACTTTTCATCTATCGACTTGCGATAAGGATACTGGCAGATTCTGTCGATCATCGACACCGTGAGAAAATCGCAATCATCACACCGGATGGACTTTTCCAGTTCAAGGTTATGCCATTCGGATTGTGTAATGCACCAGCTACATTTGAAAGAATGATGGACTCTCTCCTCCGTGGATACAAATGGACCACGTGCTTGTGCTATCTCGATGACGTCATCGTATTTTCACCTACATTCGAAAGCCACCTTAGCCACCTAACGGCTGTTCTTGAGGTTTTCCGGAAAGCAGGACTTCAGCTCAACTCTTCCGAATGTCGCTTTGGCCGTCGGAAAATCACTGTGCTGGGCCACCTTGACAGTGCTCCAGGCGTGCAACCTGATCCTGACAAAATTCGAGTTGTCAAAGATTTTCCCATACCACGTTCCGCAAAAGATGTACGGAGTTTTATCGGCCCTTGTTCTTACTTTCGACGTTTCGTGAAGAATTTTGCTGGCATTGCCCGACCACTTACGGAGCTACTGAAGAAGGACATGCCTCTTTATTGGGGTACTGACCAAGCAACTGCCTTCAGCACCCTTACTACATTACTTACTACCCCAACCACCTTGGCCCATTTCGACCCGTCAGCCCATACTGAAGTTCGTACCGATGCCAGCGGACAAGAAATTGGTGCTGTTCTCGCCCACCGGCAACAAAGACAAGATCGCGTCATTACTTATGCCAGTCGCCTTCTTTCTCCTACGGAGAGCAAGTTTTCTATTACAGAGCGTGAGTGCCTCGCACTAGTCTGGGCAGTCGGAAAATTTCGACCATATTTGTT